>NC_087195.1:6525000-6535000 GCF_035594125.1 Scylla paramamosain
GAGAGAGAGAGAGAGAGAGAGAGAGAAGGAGGGAAGGAGGGAAGGAGAGAGGTGGCTCCCCCTCTCTCTCTCCCTCTCCCTCTCCCTCTCGCTCTCACTCACTCTCACAGGAAACCGGTGACATTTGATAAGGATTCAAGAAAAATAACCACTTCTTGAGGGCACGAGGAGGAGGAGGAGGAGGAGGAGAAGGAGGAGGAGGTGGAGGAGGAGGAGGAGGAGGAGGAGGAGGAGGAGGAGGAGGAGAGAAGGTGGAGGTGGAGGGGATGGGAGAGGAAATAAGGGTTACTTAAAGGAAGAAATAGGATGCAAAATATAGTGTTTGTGCGTGTGTGTGTGTGTGTGTGTGTGTGTGTGTGTGTGTGTGTGAGAGAGAGAGAGAGAGAGAGAGAGAGAGAGAGAGAGAGAGAGAGAGAGAGAGAGAGAGAGAGAGAGAGAGAGAGGAACCACTTAAAAATTCGCTCTTTTTTTAATTGTATTTACATATTTTTCTCTCCCCTCTCGAAAAAAAAGAAAAAAAGAAGGAAAAAGAAAAAAAGTGAAAATAAAGCAACTGTAAATAATAATAACGATAATTGTAATGGTAGTAGTAGTAGTAGTAGTAGTAGTAGTAGTAGTAGCAGTAGTAACAATAATCTTATCTGACTACTGCCACCACAACCAACCATTACTATTACTATTACTACTACTACCACCACCACCACCACTACCACCACCAACACCACCACTACCACCACCACCACCACCACCACCACTACTACTACTACTACTACTACTACTACTACTACTACTACTACTACTACTACTACTACTACTACTTATGATAAACAGTTACTGCTACTCCAGATTCCTCTCCTCCTCCTCCTCTCCCTCTTGTTTTCTCCCTCCCATTACATATATTCACTCCTCCTCCTCCTCCTCCTCCTCCTCCTCCGCAGAAGTGAAAACAGAGAAAGATTAGAGAGAGAGAGAGAGAGAGAGAGAGAGAGAGAGAGAGAGAGAGAGAGAGAGAGAGAGAGAGAGAGAGAGAGAGAGATACATATATTTTCCTCTTCATTCACTGTACGAGTATGGTGTTTATTACTCTCTCTCTCTCTCTCTCTCTCTCTCTCTCTCTCTCTCTCTCTCTCTCTCTCTCTCTCTCTCTCTCTCTCTCTCTCTATGAACCCTTTTCACACACACCCTCACAAACACTCTCTTTAGCCTTGCTCTCTATAAATCATGTCCCTCTCCCTCTCTCTCCCTCTCCCCCTGCCTCTCCCTGTCTCCCTTCCTCTCCCTCCTCTCCTCTTTCCTCTCCCTCATAATTCTGTGGCCAAACCTCCTCCATGTGTCTTGTAATGAGAGAGAGAGAGAGAGAGAGAGAGAGAGAGAGAGAGAGAGAGAGAGAGAGAGAGAGAGAGAGAGAGAGAGAAATATATATCAATAATTAAGAATAACACTTTCATATATCAGAACCTTAACGAGAGAGAGAGAGAGAGAGAGAGAGAGAGAGAGAGAGAGAGAGAGAGAGAGAGAGAGAGAGAGAGAGAGAGAGAGAGGACACGGACAGTTACCCTACAGACAGATAACTTAAGGACACGCCCCCCCATGTTTCCTCCCCTATTCCTCCCCCGTTTCCTTCCCCTTTATCTCTCTCTTTTGTCCTTTTTTTTCCTGTTTCCTCTCTTTCTTTCTTCTTTCCTTTTCTCGATTATTTTTGTTCTTTCTTCCTTTTCTGTTTTTTTTTGTCTTTTCTCTTATTCTTGTTTTTGTTTTCTTTTTTATTTCCATCTATTCCTTTTTTTTTTTTTCTTCTTCTTCTTCTTCTTTTCCAACACCTCTTCCTTTCTTTTTTTCCTCCATTTTTCTCCTATATCTTCTGTCCATCCATCTATTCTCCTCTTCCTCCTCCTCCTCCTCCTCCTCCTCCTCGTAAAACCACAAGGTCCCGCCCGAACGACACCCACCATTAACCCGGGAGGAGGAGGAGGAGGAGGAGGAGGAGGAGGAGGAGGAGGAGGAGGAGGAAGAGGAGTTTCGGGAGATGTTACTTGTCTCCTCCTTGTTTTCTCGTCACTCAACGTGTCTGGAGATGAGTGGAGATGTAAAACTTTGATGGAGATGACCTAGAAATGGGTGAGGAGGAGGGGGAGAAGGAGGAGGAGGAGGAGGAGGAGAAGGAGGAGGAGGAGGTAAGGGAGACACCACTTCATCTTCTTTGTGTTTTGTCGCTCTATTCGTCGGGAGATGAGTGGAGATGAGTGTCAAGTGGAGATGAGTAAGAGGGAGATGATTAAGATGGATAGTAAATCATGCCATCCTTCTATTCTCCTTCTCCTCCTCCTCCTCCTCCTCCTCCTCCTCCTCCTCCTCCTCCTCCTCCTCCTCCTCCTCCTCCCAATAATTCCCCTGCGATATCTAAGTGGCCTTGTAATTGTGTTGGGGAGGAGGAGGAGGAGGAGGAGGAGAATTCTTCCTTCACTCCATTTTTTTCCTCCATTTAATCCCTCCCTGTTTCCTCCCTTCCTCCATTTACATGTTGGACCTTAACTCTCCCTCTCTCTCCCTCTCCTTCTCTCCTTTCTCTCCCAATCTGAGGTAATTTGTAGGAATTCACAGGTAAACTCCCTCTCCCTCTCCCTCTCCCTCTCCCTCTCTCTCTCTCTCAGGTAGCAAACCACGCAATATAAGTCGTCCCTCTCCCTCTCTCTCTCTCCCTTTCTCTCCCTTTCTTCCTCTCCGAACAGATCACCGTCTCATTTCTCTCCCTCTTTCCTCTGCCTCCTCTCCCCCCCCCCTCTCTCTCTCTCTCTCTCTCTCTCTCTCTCTCTCTCTCTCTCTCTCTCTCTCTCTCTCTCTCTCTCTCTCTCTCTCTCTCTCTCTCTCTCTCAGTTCCCAGCCATCTCTCATGTCATAATTACCTCTCCCCTCCCTCTCCCTTCCCTCTCCCTCAATCTCCCTCTCTCCCTCACTCTGTTTGCTCTCCCATCACCTCTCACTCAGGTAACACGTGGGTCTACATAGGTAAGCACACCTGCCCATCACCCCATCATTTCTACCCATTATATTTACACATCATTTTCACCCATCACTCCTGCCAATCACTTCTACTCATATTTATTACTGTTACTCACACCTTGCCCATCATTTTACCATTTCCTTATCGTCCATCACCCATCTACCCATCTACCCATCATTTTTACCTATGTCTATCACTGTTTCCCATTATTTTCACCCATCATCTTCTCTCTACCAAGCCCCTACCCCATCACCTAACCTATCACCTCAGCATCTCCTCACATTCCCAATACCTTCTCTTCCCATCATTCCTATCAGTTAATCACCCTTCTTATCACTCCTAACCCATCACCACCCATCACCCATTACCTTACTTCACCAGTCAAACAACTCTTGCCCATTACTACTCATCATCCCATCTTCAGCATTACATCTTACTAACCTCACCCATCACCACCCATCACTACCACATCACTACCCCCATCACCACATTATATTCATCACTAATACATCTTCAGCCTTTCATCTTACTAACCTTACCCATCACTACCCATCACTACCCATCACTACCCATCACTACCCATCACTCACCCATCACTAATCACCGTCCCTCTCTCCCATTATGTTCTGATTGGCGTCAATTCCCTGAGACTGAAATTCACAGGCGATTACCGTTATTGCCACAATTAGGCGGAAGGAATGAAATTACTGGCCAATAGGGAAGAGGAGGAGGAATACAAAGGAATACAAAGGAAAGCCAAACAGCAACAGACCTTTTGGTCCTTGCAAGGCTGTTTGGTAACTACTTCTAACTAGCTACAGTGAAGAGAGACAGGACAGCATAGCAGAAGGCTCCTCCCCACCCACCACTCCCTCCAGCTTGCGCTGGCATGGAAATAGTTGGGAAAAGTACCATGCAGTATGGAAAAACTGACATGGAAATTTTCATAGGAAAGGATGAAAGGAAGTTCTACTATTCACCCTACGGTGAACTCTATACGCCTATCTGAAAGTTAATACAAGTTATATTAAAACTGTTGAATAAGAGTTTAAATAGTGAATTTAGTAATTATTCGGACAAGAAGAGAGCTTGTTGGGGATTTGCTTTTAAATATTTGTCTATTTTATTTTTGAATGATTCAATAGTATTGCTGTTTACAATTTCGGCAGGAAGTTTATTCCATATATTTACTATACGATTAAAGAAGAAATGTTTGGCCTCGTGGGATTTAAAACGTTTGGGTATAATCTTGAATCCATTATTTCTTGTTAGGTTAAAATGATCAATGGTAAAATAATTATGTGCATCAATGTTACTATATCCTTTGAAAATTTTGAACACTTCAATTAGGTCTCCTCTTATCCTGCGCTTTGTTAAACTAAATAGGTTTAGTTCTTCCAGTCGTTCCTCATACGGCTTATTGCGCAATCTTGGAATCATCTTTGTGACTCTGCGCTGTATCTTTTCTAGTTTTTCAATGTCTTTTTTGTAGTATGGTGACCAGAACTGTACACAGTATTCTAGATGAGGGCGCACCAGTGAGTTATATAAGGCAAGTATAACCTTTTCTGATTTAAATTCAAAGGTTCTTCCAATGAACCCTACTAATTTATTCGCCGTCTTTACTGTTTCTGTGCAGTGTTGACTCGGCTTTAGGTCGTTTGACACAACGACACCAAGATCTTTTTCTTTATCAGCACTTGACAGTGGCATGTTATTCATTACATATCTCGCCTGAACATTGTTGCTTCCGATATGTAGAATTTTGCACTTTTCTATATTGAATCTCATCTGCCATTTTTCTGCCCAGTTTGTTAGTTTATTGAGGTCACACTGCAGTTCCTGCCATTGTGACACAGACGTAACTCTACTTGTTATTTTGGTGTCGTCTGCAAATTTACTTATTTTGCAGTTTATCCCTTCATCAATATCATTTATGTACATTATGAAGAGTACTGGTCCTAATACAGAGCCTTGAGGAACGCCGCTATTTACCTTATGCCACTCTGACTCTTTTCCATTTATTACAACACGCTGTTTTCTGTCAGAGAGCCAGTCTCTCAGCCATTTCAGGGTGTTTCCGGCAATGCCGTGAGCTTTTACTTTACTGATGAGTCTCTTATGGGGAACAGTGTCGAAAGCTTTCTGGAAATCAAGGTAGATAATATCAACAGCTTTTGTCTCGTCATACGAGTTAAATACTTCATAAAAGAAGTCTAGTAAGTTTGTTAAGCAGGAGCGCTTGGTTCTGAAACCGTGTTGCGAATCCTTTATGATTTTATTTTCTTCTAAATATTTAACAATTTTATCTCTAATTATTGTTTCCATCAGCTTACACACTACTGAAGTGAGACTGATCGGCCTGTAATTGGCTGGGAGAGATTTATTTCCTTTTTAAAGATTGGCGTGACATTTGCTAGTTTCCATTCGTGGGGAACTTTACCCGCTAGCAAAGTTTTATTGAATAAAATTGTAAGCGGTTTCACGAGCTCATTTCTTGCTTCTTTAAGAAGCCTGGGTGATATCTTGTCTGGCCCGGGTGTTTTGTTTACGTTCATGCTCTTTGTGACTGAGAGGATTTCACTTTCTGTGATGGTGAAGTCTGGCAGCGTGGTGCCTCGTGACTGAGGCGTGGGGGTCGGCAGACTGCCCTGAACATCCTCAGTCGTGAAGACGGTTGAGAAGTACTCGTTCAGGGTATTCGCCATGTCTGTTTCGCTTGTTATTTGTTTACCATTTTCTGTTATTAATGGACCAATCGTTGATGTTACGACCCTTTTTGCTTTTACATAACTGTAAAATTCTTTTGGGTTCGTTTTACATGAGTTCGCGATCTGAGCTTCGACAGATTTTTTGCTGCATTTGATCAGCTTTTTTAGTTTTTCTACGTAATCTGTCATGCTCTAGTTTATCATCATTATTTTGTGTTAGTATGTATTTGTGGTAGGCATTTTTCTTAGCCAGAAGGCAGCATCTAATTTCATTGTTCCACCATTTCGGTTTGGTGTTTTTTACCTTCCGTCTGTTTCGTTGCGGTACACACAAAATCGCAGTTTCATTTAACTTTTTAGCAAACACTTCCCATGCGTTGTTAATGTCTGGTGTTCCCAGCAGTTCATTCCAGTGTATGGATGCAAGCTGCATGCGAAGTCTCTCAAAGTTAGCACGCCGATAGTCTGGCACTTTTTCTTTACTTTCGCTTACTTTAGCTGTGTCAAAATTTATGGTGAAAAGTAAGCTACGATGATCGCTGGAACTCAGTTCTGGTCCAATTTTTAGGTCTTTTACTGACTCTTCACCAGTTGTTAAAACAATATCTAGGATATTGTTACCTCTCGTCGGATGCATGACGTGCTGGTGGAGGGAGCTTTCAAGGATACTCCCGTAGAGATGCTGGCCTGCGTGAGCCGTCAGTGGTTCACCCCACCTCGTGACTGGAAGATTAAAGTCCCCCAGGAGGAGGAAGAGGAGGAGGAGGAGGAGGAAGAGGAGGAAGAGGAGGAAGAGGAGCAGCAGCAGAAGGAGGATCAGGAGGAAGAAATAGCAAGGATCAGTATTACTATTATTATTATTGTTGCTGTTTGGAGAAGGAGGAGAGAAGGAGGAGGAGGAGGAGGAGAGGAGGAGGAAGAGGAGGAGGAGGAGGTAAAAGTGATTTTGTTTCTATCCTTTAGTATTATTAGTTATCTCATTTTTATTTCCTCCTCCTCCTCCTCCTCCTCCTCCTCCTCCTCCTCCTCCTCCTCCTCCTCCTCCTCCTCCTCCTCCTCCTCCTCCTCCTCCTTCCCTTCCTCCTTAATCATCACTAAATCTTACTTATTTATTAATTATTTTCTTTAATTTGAGTTTAGAAAAGTACTAAATTCCCACTGAGGACAATTGCTTGGCGTATACTCTCTCTCTCTCTCTCTCTCTCTCTCTCTCTCTCTCTCTCTCTCTCTCTCTCTCTCTCTCTCTCTCTCTCTCTCTCTCTCTCTCTCTCTCTCTCTCTCTCTCTCTCTCTCTCTCTCATCCTCAATATTCCATTTTTCAAAACTTAATTGTGACAGTCAAATCTTCCCCAAGTGTTTTTTTCCTCACAGCTGGGACAGGAGGAGGAGGAGGAGGAAGAGGAGGAGGAGGAGGAGAAGGAGGAGGAGGAGGAGGAGGAGGAGGAGGAGGAGGAGGAGGAGGAGGAGGAGGGAATATATAATGAGAATAGGCCGAAGCAAAATGCGAATTAATAAATCAGAGAGAGAAGGGAAGAGAAGAGATAGGGTTAGTCTTCCTCCTCCTCCTCTTCCTCCTCCTCCTTCTCCTCCTCCTCCTCCTCCTCCTCCTCCTCCTCCTCCTCCTCCTCCTCCTCTTTTCATTAATCGTTATCCATTTCATCATTTATTTTTTCCTCACCAACCAACAAACAAACAAACCTAGATTATTCCTTCCTCCTCCTCTTCTTCCTCCCTTTCCTCGTCTTCCTCCTCCTCCTCCTCCTCCTCCTCTTCCTCTTCCTCCTTTCCTTCAATCATATCTTTTTCTTATTTCTCTTCCTGTCTTCTGTATCATCTTCAGTCTTTCCTTGCCTTCCTCCTCCTCCTCCTCCTCCTCCTCCTCCTCCTCCTCCTCCTCCTCCTCCTCCTCCTCCTCTTCCTCCTCCTCCTCCTCCTCCTCCTCCTCCTCCTCCTTCTCCTCTGCAATTTTTCGACACCTCATCTGATTGCATCCTATTTTTGTGTGTGTGTGTGAGAGAGAGAGAGAGAGAGAGAGAGAGAGAGAGAGAGAGAGAGAGAGAGAGAGAGAGAGAGAGAGAGAGAGAGAGAGAGACAGGAAGATAGAAATGAAAGAAAGGCTGAGAGAGAGAGAGAGAAGAATGATGAAAGATACTTAAGAAGAGATAAGAAAAAAGAGGGAAGGAAGAAAAGGAAGAAATATTTTGCAAAGGTAGTGGAGGAGGGAGGAAATGGAGGAGAGAAGGACTAGAAGGAGTGTCTAGAAGGGAGAGAAGGAGGAGGGAGATGGGGAGGGAACGAAGGAAGGGGATAGAAGAGAGGAAAGAATAATAAAGACAGGGAGAGACTAGATGCTGAAGTGTACTAGAGATAGAAGAAAGAGGAAAAGGGAAGGAGGAAGGAAGGGAGGAAGGGAAGGAGTAGAAGAAAGAAACAGAGGAACGAAAGAGAGATAAATATAGATAGAAGGAGAAAGATTACTAGAGGCTGCTGAAGAAAGGAATAGAGGAGAAGGAGAAGAAAGGTAAGAAAAGTGAACGAAAGAAGGAAGGAAATGGAGGAGTGGAGGGAAGAACGAAGACAAGAAAAGAAAGAGGAGAGAAAGAGAGAAAGGAGAGAAACCGCATCTAGAGTGGAGGAAAGAAGAGGAGAGAAAGGAGGAAGTGGAGGAGAGTTAAGAAACAGAGGAAAGGAGAGAAAAACGAAGATGATGAAGGAGGAGAGGGGAAGAATGGGTATCTAGAAAGGAGTGGAGGAGGGAGGGAGGGAGGAGGGGGAGGAGGGAGTGGAGGAGGGCAGGGGGGAAGCTGTCACCTGGTACCTCCACTCACTGTCTTGATTTGCATTTTTATTGGGCCTATTTTCTCGCCGCGGCCGAGTAATTAGCATACGAGGGAGATTGGCGAGGGAGGAGGAGGAGGAGGAGGAGGAGGAGGAGGAGGAGGAGGAGGAGGAGTGAAAGCTTACACATTCCATCAAAACACTGGTGAACCCGCATTAAAGGTGGGAAGAAAAATGGTAAGGAGGAGGAGGAGGAGAAGGAGGAGGAGGAGGAGGAGGAGGAGGAAGAGGAGGAGGAGGAGGAGGAGTACAGGTAAAGATATATTCGTACCTCATCTCATTATAGCTTAACAGTTTCCTTTTTCTCCTCCTCCTCCTCCTCCTCCTCCTCCTCCTCCTCCTCCTCCTCCTCCACAGCCCACAGTTACAACCTTACCCAGTCTTCACTTCTCCACTACAAACACATCTCCTACACTACTAATCTCCACCTGTCCTCCACTAATCTCCACCTCCTCCTCCACTACTACCTCCACATTGAAACCTCCTCTCCACCTACATCAACTACGTATCCTCCTCCTCCTCCTCCTCCTCCTCCTCCTCCTCCTCCTCCTCCTCCTCCTCCACTAAAGTTTGACACCATCTCCACTCCTCCTCCACCTTTCCTCCTCTTCCTCCTCCTCCTCCTCCTCCTCCTCCTCCTCCTCCTCCCGACATCAGGTACTTCATTTAATATGGTAATGAGGAGGCCTGCTTCTGTGTATGGCGAGAAGACACTACCTCCTCCTCCTCCTCCTCCTCCTCCTCCTCCTCCTCCTCCTCCTCCTGCTCCTCTTACAATCCTCAGTCATGTGTTTATTTCATTTATATTGTGAGAAAAAATGTGTTTATTATTAGTTAAATGTGCGAGTTTTTTTTTTCTTGGATTTTTTTTTTTGTAACTTTAGAGTAAAAATATGTGAATTATTCTATATGCTCTCTCTCTCTCTCTCTCTCTCTCTCTCTCTCTCTCTCTCTCTCTCTCTCTCTCTCTCTCTCTTATTTATTTATTTATTTATTTACTTGTTTACATGTTTACTTGTTCAGAGTTAAGAGAGAGAGAGAGAGAGAGAGAGAGAGAGAGAGAGAGAGAGAGAGAGAGAGAGAGAGAGAGAGAGAGAGAGAGAGAGAGAGAGAGAGAGAGAGAGAGAGAGAGAGAGAGATAGATAGATAGATAGAGAGAGAGAGAGAGAGAGAGAGAGAGAGAGAGAGAGAGAGAGAGAGAGAGAGAGAGAGAGAGAGAGAGTTCAGATAAAGGGTTGTAAGCCGTTTCAGAAGCATTCCCTTTCCCTCCCTCTCCCTCTCCCTCTCTCTCTCCCTCTCCCTCACTCAATAGGCCTCTCTCGCCAACATTATATAATCCCTAGTTTGATAAGAGGCCTATCCCCCACCCCGTCCTCCTCTCCCCTCTCCCTCCCCCTCTCCCTGACTCTCACTCGCTCTAATCCTACGTGTAATATGCATAATAGAAGAA
>NC_087195.1:6540000-6545000 GCF_035594125.1 Scylla paramamosain
GTGTGTGTGTGTGTGTGTGTGTGTGTGTGTGTGTGTGTGTGTGTGTGAGATTCATTTATATTATTATTTTATTGTTTTTATCTTTATTTTCATCTCTCCTTCCCTTCTTTCTTCTTTTCCTTTCTCCCTTCTTTCCTTCCTTCCTTCCTTTTCATCCCTCCTTCCTCCTTTTGTTCTTCCTTTCTATTATTTTCAGTCTTAACATCATTATTTTCTTTCATCCAACATCATTCTCTCTCTCTCTCTCTCTCTCTCTCTCTCTCTCTCTCTCTCTCTCTCTCTCTCTCTCTCTCTCTCTCTAACCCTGCCCAGAACTTATTCTAGATTATATTTCCCTTTTTTCCTTCTCTACTCTCCCTCTCCCTTTTCCTCTCCCTCTCCCACTCTCTCTGCCTTCCCCCCTCCCACTCTCCCACACAATAACCTGCTCACATACAATTTTCCAATCAGTTTACTGTGACGAAGGAGAGCTGTTTGTCTCTCTCTCTCTCTCTCTCTCTCTCTCTCTCTCTCTCTCTCTCTCTCTCTCTCTCTCTCTCTCTCTCTCTCTCTATCATTCTATGGTAAGTTTTTTGTCTTAATTATCTCTTTGTTCTTTTTTTTTCTCTTTCTCACTTTGCTTTATTTTTTCTCTCACTTTTTACTCTTTTTTTCTCTCACTTTTTACTCTTTTTTTCTCTCACTTTCATTTCTTCATCCTTTTGTCGTTTGTCTTTTTTTTCGTATCTCTCTCTCTCTCTCTCTCTCTCTCTCTCTCTCTCTCTCTCTCTCTCTCTCTCTCTCTCTCTCTCTCTCTCTCTCTCTCTCTCTCTCTCTCTCTCTCTCTCTCTCTCTCTCTCTCTCTCTCTCTCTCTCTCTCTCTCTCTCTCTCTCTCTCTCTCTCTCTCTCTCTCTCTCTCTCTCTCTCTCTCTCTCTCTCTCTCTCTCTCTCTCTCTCTCTCTCTCTCTCTCTGATTATCCAGGGATGTACAAATATAATTTTTTTTCTTTTCCTCCGAGAGAGAGAGAGAGAGAGAGAGAGAGAGAGAGAGAGAGAGAGAGAGAGAGAGAGAGAGAGATAACACCTAATCTTCAGTGATCACCCCTCCTTTCCCTCCATCTCTCCCTCCTTTCCTCCCTCACTCCTGATGTCATTGTTCTCCTCCTCCTCCTCCTCCTCCTCCTCCTCCTCCTTTTCTGTTTAGTCTGTCAATCTAAGAAATTAAGTTTTTTTCTTTATTTTCTTTTTTTCATAATTTATTTTTTTCCTCCATTTGACTTCTTCTCCTCCTCCTCCTCCTCCTCCGTTTATATCATGATTCTTCTATATATTTTTTTTATGTAGATCTCTCTCTCTCTCTCTCTCTCTCTCTCTCTCTCTCTCTCTCTCTCTCTCTCTCTCTCTCTCTCTCTCTCTCTCTCATTTAGGGGTGGAGTCGTCAGCAGTATCAAAATGAAAGCATAAAATTGTTATTATTCTTGCTATCTTCTTCCCATCGCCTCTCCCTTCTCTTACGACCTTTAGGGAGAGGCAGGGAGAGAGAGAGAGAGGGGGAGGGAAAGATGGGTTATGGGTGGAGGGTGAGATATACATGAGAGAGAGAGAGAGAGAGAGAGAGAGAGAGAGAGAGAGAGAGAGAGAGAGAGAGAGAGAGAGAGAGAGAGAGAGAGAGAGAGAGAGAGAGTGTGTGTGTGTGTGTGTGTTTGGTTTTTTATTTATTTATTAAGATGAAATGAGGACAGTCTCTCTCTCTCTCTCTCTCTCTCTCTCTCTCTCTCTCTCTCTCTCTCTCTCTCTCTCTCTCTCTCTCTCTCTCTTCGTCTTTCATTCCTTCTATCCATCTTTCATTCATTCATTCTTTCTTTCCATTCTTCCTTCCTTCCTTCCTTCCTTCCTTCCTTCTTCATTCCTTGATCATCAGAGTTCCTTCATCTCTCCTTTTATTACTCATAGACTCCTTCCTTCCTTCCTTTCTCTCCCAGACATGTCCTCTCCCTTCCCCTCTCCCTCCCTCTCCCTCTCTCTCTCTCTCTCTCTCTCTCTCTCTCTCTCTCTCTCTCTCTCTCTCTCTCTCTCTCTCTCTCTCTCTCTCTCTCTCTCACTTTCTCACTCTTGTCTCTCACTCTCTCCATTCTCTTCTAATGCGGTTCCCTCCTGATAGTGGGATTCTCTCTCTCTCTCTCTCTCTCTCTCTCTCTCTCTCTCTCTCTCTCTCTCTCTCTCTCTCTCTCTCTCTCTCTCTCTCTCTCTCTCTCTCTCTCTCTCTCTCTCTCTCTGAAAAGTGACTAAGGAGAGAAAATTTAGAAAGAGGAGGAAAACTGTGAATGAAGAAATAAGGGAGAAGAAGAGAGGAAGGAGAGAAATGGGAGAAGAAGGGAGATTAAAGAAGGAAGGTAAGGAAGAGAAGAGAGGGAAGAAACTGAAGGAAAAGAGAGTTTGGGAGATGAAAGGAAGGAAGAAGAGGAAAAGGGAGAGGAAAGGAGAGAAAAGATTAGAGACAGAAGATGAGCAAAGAAGGAAGAGAAAGAGAAGAGAGAAAATCAAGGAAAATGGGGGGAGTTTTGGGAGATGAAAGGGAGAGAAAGGGAGAAGAGAAAACAGAAAAGGAAGGGAGAGAAAAGATTAAAGATAAAAGATGACCAAAGAAGGAAAAGGAAGAGAAGAGAGAAAATCAAGGAAAATTAGGGAGATTTTTGGGAGGAGAGAGAGAGAGAGAGAGAGAGAGAGAGAGAGAGAGAGAGAGAGAGAGAGAGAGAGAGAGAGAGAGAGAAAGGGAGACGAAGGGAAAGAAAAGATTATAGATAGAAGATGAGCAAAGAAGGAAAAGGAAGAAAAAAGAGAAACTCAAGGAAAATGATGGAGAGTTTTGGGAGATGAAAGGGAGAGAGGGAGAGGAAAGGGAGAGTAGGGAGAGGTGATTGGGATACCTGCGAATTAGGTGAGTGTGAGGGTCAGCGTACCTGTAATTAAGCGGCCTCCTCCTCCTCCTCCTCCTCCTCCTCCTCCTCCTCCTCCTCCTCCTCCTCCTCCCAGAATTATTAGGAACAAACTATTTTTCTTTATCTTTTTTCTGTTAAAGAATTCTAATTTTTTGTGTTTTTCTTATTTTTCCTATGTAATTTATGTTTTTTTCATGTTTTCTTTATTTTTGTAATTTTTGTTTGTTATGAAGACAGACAGAGAGAGAGAGAGAGAGAGAGAGAGAGAGAGAGAGAGAGAGAGAGAGAGAGAGAGAGAGAGAGAGAGAGAGAGAGAGAGAGAAGGAGGAGGAGGAGAACTTAGATAAAACAAAGTATGGGTGAAGAGGAAAAGGAAGAAAATCAACAGAAAAAGGAGAAATAGAAATAAAGAAAAAGGGGACAATAGAGGAGGAGGAGGAGGAGGAAGAGGGAGGAGTGACCAGTCTCGCTCCCCAATTACAAGACCTCCTCCTCCCCCTCCTCCACTTCCTCCTCCTCCTCCTCCTCCTCCTCCACTTCCTCCTCCTCCTCCTCCTCCTCCTCCTCCTCCTCCTCCTCCTCCCCCTTCCTCCTCCTCCTCCTCCTCCTCCTCCTCCTCCTCTGCCACTGTTTGTGTTTGATGTGGGATCTTTTGAGGCAATCACCGCCGTGCCGCAGGACACACACACACACACACACACACACACACACACACAAGAGGATGTGTGTGTGTGTGTGTGTGTGTGTGTGTGTGTGTGTGTGTGTGTGTGTTTCTTTGTATTTTCTTGTTTTTCTCTTGTTGGTTTGCTATTGTATTTTTTTTTTCTATCTATCTTCCTCTTCTTCTTCTTTTTCTTCTTTTTCTAGTCCTACATTTCTATTTCTACCCTAAATATGACCACCACCACCACCTCCTCCTCCTCCTCCTCCTCCTCCTCCTCCTCCTCCTCCTCCTCCTCCTCCTCCTCCTCCACAAGGGTCAACAACGCTGGGGTTAGCAAATTCCCTTATCTGACCTCTCTCTCTCTCTCTCTCTCTCTCTCTCTCTCTCTCTCTCTCTCTCTCTCTCTCTCTCTCTCTCTCTCTCTCTCTCTCTCTCTCTCTCTCTCTCTCACATCTGTCTATCTGAAGGGAGAACAGTGGAGAATATCAAGGCAGCATCTCCCAGAAGCTATAACGAGAGGAGGAGAAGGAGGAGGAGGAGGAGGAGGAGGAGGAGGAGGCGGAGGCGGAGGGGGAAGGTGATAGTGGTGTCCGGCTGTGTTTGTGTCTCTCTCTCTCTCTCTCTCTCTCTCTCTCTCTCTCTCTCTCTCTCTCTCTCTCTCTCTCTCTCTCTCTCTCTCTCTCTCTCTCTCTCTCTCTCTCTCTCTCTCTTATTTTTAACTTATAATACCTCCACTACCTCCTCCTCCTCCTCCTCTATTCCATCCTTCCATTCCTCCTTCCTTTCCTTTCTTCCTTCCTTACGTTCCATTGTTTCAGAGAGAGAGAGAGAGAGAGAGAGAGAGAGAGAGAGAGAGAGAGAGTCAGTCTTGTTCATCTCCATAAGGATGATTCGTAATAGGCAAAGATATCGTGTATTTTCCTTATCAGAGAGAGAGAGAGAGAGAGAGAGAGAGAGAGAGAGAGAGAGAGAGAGAGAGAGAGAGAGAGAGAGAGAGAGAGAGTCACAAGAGTAAAGGCGAGGCTGTCTTTATCTGTTGAATCTTGATAGGGAAGAGAGAGAGAGAGAGAGAGAGAGAGAGAGAGAGAGAGAGAGAGAGAGAGAGAGAGAGAGAGAGAGAGAGAATTATTATATATATATACACCTTTTCTATATTTTTCTCTTTCTTTTCCAGGTAATCTCGTCTCTTCTCAATTACAAAGACACCTGCGATGTTAGGTAAGGTGTGTGTGTGTGAGTGTGTGTGTGTGTGTGTGTGTGTGTGTGTGTGTGTGTGTATGTGTGTGTGTATGTGCGTGTTCGTGCGTGCCCGAGGGTATCCACTTACTCTCTCCTGGTTCACGCATGTTCTCATAATTTCCCCTTATTACCTTCTCATTACTCTCTCAAGCCTCTCACTCACTCCCACTCTCCCTCT
>NC_087195.1:6550000-6552500 GCF_035594125.1 Scylla paramamosain
TCCTCCTCCTCCAACTATTACTACTACTCCTGCTCCTCTTCCTCCGCCTCTTATTATTCTATTCTTCCTCCTTTTCTTTGTTTTCTAATTCTACTTTCATTTATTTTCTTCCAGTTTCTTCTTTTTTTCTTCCAACTCGTATTTTCATTCTTTTCTCTCTCTGCCTTCTCTTTCTTCTCCTCTTTTCTTCATCATCTTTTTTTACCCTTCTATCTTCTTTTCCTCTCGTTTTCATCCCCCCATTCCTTCTTCTTCTTCTGAGAGGTAGATTGCAAGACGTACTCACTGCTTCAGCCGCCATTTTGTTTCCTCCTCCTCTCCTCCTCCTCCTCCTCCTCTTGTACCTAATTAAGTAAAGCTGGATATATAATATTCATAATTATCTAGCTAATTACACAAGTTGCGACGGACACGAAGGAATTATTATTATTATTATTATTACTATTATTATTATTATTATTATTATTATTATTTTTATTACTATTATTATCATCATCATTATTTTCATCATCATCACTATCATCCATAACAACAATAACAACACTTACATCCTCTACTACTACTACTACTACTACTACTACTACTACTACTACTACTACTACTACTACTACAGCTGCTGCTACCTTACCTGTGCAATCAATCACGACATAAACAGGTAGAAAGTTAGGAAGGGGAGAGGATTAGTAGAGGAGGAGGAGGAGGAGGAGGAGGAGGAGGAGGTAGCAGATGGGTGTGGACGAAGAGGGAATGACAAGATACGGAAGAAATGAGAGAGAGATGATTAGTGAGAGGTGAGAGGAGAGGGAGAAGGAGAGCTGAGGGAGTTTTAGAGTGAGAGGGAAAGAAAGAGGAAATCATAAGAGAAATATTGAGTTTGTGAGAGAAATACGAAAATGTGAGAGGGAAATTGAGTGAGTGAGTGAGTGACAGGGGAAAAATAAATAATAAAAGAATAAGAGTTATGGAGATGATGATGATGCGATATAACACAAACAGAAAATTAGGAGAGAGTGAGTGACAGGTGAGTGAGTGAGAGTGGGAGAGTGGGAGAGTGAAACAAAAGAAAAAAATATATATAAAAAAAAATAAATTAAAAGAGATGATACTAAATAAAAGAGACAGACTATAAAATGAGAGGTGAGTGGGAGGAGTGAGAGGAAGCGAGAGGAAGAAAATAAAATAAAAAAGGGAGAGAGATGAAAATTAATGATATATACAGAAAAAGAAAGAGAAAACTAGGTGAGTGACCGAGGGAGAGGTGAGAGAGTGAGTGAGAGTGAGTGAAAGTGAGTGAGGGTGAGTGAGAGGCCCAGGTGTTGTGTGGCCTCACCTGGCTCCTCTCTATCAGGCGGTGATCAGAAACCTTAATTAATGACTAATTACCTGCACACCTGAACCTTGATCACCACTAATACCTTGATTACTCCTCCTCCTCCTCCTCCTCCTCCTCCTCCTCCTCCTCCTCCTCCTCCTCCTCTTGTTCTTCTCATCATCATCATCTTCCTCCTCTTGTCCCACTTCGATCTTCCTCCTCCTTTTCCTATTTGTCTTACTCTTCTTCTCATCATCATGTCTTCTTCCTCCTCTTGTTCTTCTCTTCCTCTTCCTGTTCTTCGTCTTCTTCTTCGGTCTTCTTCCTTTTGTCTCTTATCTGTCCGAGTCTTCTCTTCTTCCTCTTCTCCTCTTCCTCCTCCTCCTTCTCCTGCTCCTCCTCCTCCTTCTCCTCGAATCTGCTTCTGTTAGCTACCCTTTCTTCATCTTAGGTACTCATCTCCTCCTCCTCCTCCTCCTCCACCTCCTCCTCGTCGTTGTTTGCAAAGGCGATTATAAGACAGAGTTAAGATGTTGCCTCGCTCTCTCCACTCCAACTACCTGGGCGCAGGTGAGAGAGAGAGAGAGAGAGAGAGAGAGAGAGAGAGAGAGAGAGAGAGAGAGAGAGAGAGAGAGAGAGAGAGAGAGAGAGAGAGAGAGAGATTATGTACATATTTTTCTCATGTTTTCTTCTTCTCTGTCTCAAAATTAAAGAAAAATGTGAGAAAGAGAAATAGAGAGAAAAAAGACAGTGAAGAAGGAGGGGATAGAAAAGGGAGAGAAGTAAATAAGAGAAGGAGAGGTGAGGCGAAGAAAGGAAAGGAGAGAAAGAGATAGAGTGAGAGAGAGATAGAGCGAGTGAGAGAGAATGGAGGGAGGAAGAGGAGTATACATGGAAAGCAAGGAGCCGTGAGAGAGAGAGAGAGAGAGAGAGAGAGAGAGAGAGAGAGAGAGAGAGAGAGAGAGAGAGAGAGAGAGAGAGAGAGAGAGAGGTGGAACGAGCAAGGAAAGTCACTAAGTTTTAACAGGCAATTAAGCGCCTGGGAGAGGGAGAGGAAGAGGGAGAGGAGAGGGAGATAAAGGGAGAGGGAAGCAAGCCAGTTCTCTCCATCTCTCCCTTATAGAGTCACCTGCCCAGAGAGAGAGAGAGAGAGAGAGAGAGAGAGAGAGAGAGATAAAGATTACGATT
>NC_087195.1:6575000-6577500 GCF_035594125.1 Scylla paramamosain
CTTCTCCCTGTCTTTATTTTTCTGTCTTTCTGTTTATCTTGCTATCTTACTTGTCCCTTTTTATCCTCCCTATCTTTTATCTCCCTTTTTCTGTCATTTTTTTCTCTTCCTTTTTTTATTTCTTCAACCTTTTTTTTTAATATTTTTCTTCTTTTTTTCTCCCT
Organism: Scylla paramamosain; assembly: GCF_035594125.1. Classification (NCBI taxonomy): domain Eukaryota; kingdom Metazoa; phylum Arthropoda; class Malacostraca; order Decapoda; family Portunidae; genus Scylla; species Scylla paramamosain. The sequence continues at coordinate 6,575,165 of NC_087195.1, forward strand.
ATCTTTTATCTCCCTTTTTGCTTCCATTTTCCTCTCCGTTTGTCTCTCTTACCCATTTCGCAACTTTTCATTAATATTCGTATTCCTATCCTCTCCCTTTTCTTTCCCTCCATAATCTTTATATTTTCCTCTCTTTCCTCCATTTATTTCAGGTTATTTTTCTCCTAACTCTTAATTCAATGGAGAAAAGATTAATTTATACACATTTTTCCTCTTCCTCCTCCTCCTCCTTCTCCTTCAATTGCCTTTTATTCGTTCATCTTCTCTTCCTTCTTCTCCTCCTTTTGTATGTGTTTGTATCTGTCATTCTCTCTCTCTCTCTCTCTCTCTCTCTCTCTCTCTCTCTCTCTCTCTCTCTCTCTCTCTCTCTCTCTCTCTGTCACACACACACACACACACACACACACACACACACACACACACACACACACACACACACACACACACACACACACACACACACACACACACACACACACACACACACACACACACACACACACACACACACACACACACACACACACACACACACACATTATGAGGCGAGATGGGCGTTGGATGACTGCAAAACCCAAAGGGGAGGATGACCCTTGCCTCACAAAAACCAGGAGGAGGAGGAGGAGGAGGAGGAGGGGAGGATGTGTGTGTTTTTTGTTAATCTTTGGTTGTTATTGTGTGTGTTGGGGGGAGGGGGAGGCTACTCTCTCTCTCTCTCTCTCTCTCTCTCTCTCTCTCTCTCTCTCTCTCTCTCTCTCTCTCTCTCTCTCTCTCTCTCTCTCTCTCTCTCTCTCTCTCTCTCTCTCTCTTCCAAATTCATTCTTACTCGTATTTTGTTCCTTTATTTTTCCTCCTTTCCTTTATTCCTTCCTCCATTCTTTCTTTCACTCTCCGCTCTCTTCTCCCATCTCCTTCTCTCCCCCTTTCATAAACCCAATATTATTTTCCTTCTTGCTCTCCCTTCCTTCCTTCCTTCCTTCATTCCTTCCTTCACTTTCTCCTTTTCCCTTCTCTCTCCTTTCACAAAATCAACCAATGCTGTGTTTCTTCCTTCCTTTTTCCTCCTTCCCTTCTTCCTTCCTTCCCTCCCTCCTTCCTTCGTTCCTCCTGGGAGTGTAGTTGTATAATTCCTCCAGCTGACACCACGAATTGCAGGAGGTGGTTAACAGAGGGAGCTAACAACCTGGAGGAGGAGGAGGAGGAGGTGGTGGTGGTGTTGGTGCTATTGGCTGTGAGAATAGAAGAGGAAGAAGAGGTGAAAATAAAGAGGAGGAGTAGTAGGAGGAGAGATGGTGGTGATGTTGGTAGTATTGGTTGTAAGAACAGAAGAGGAAGAGGAAATAGAGATAAAGAGGAGGAGCAAGAAAGAGGGAAGAGGAAGAAGAAGAACAACAAATAGCTTTAGAATACGATAAGATAAAAAGATGATGAGGAGTAGAAAGAATAGAGAAAAAAGAAGAGATAGAAAAAAAGAGAGAAACAGAAAGAAACAAAAAAGAAATACTGGTAGAAAAAGAAGAGGAAGAAGAAGAAGAAGAAAAGAGGAAGAAGAGAAGGTGATGGAGGTAATGGTTAGGTAAAGAGGTTACTACAGGTCATCAAGTAATACCCCCATTAGCAAAGAGGTCACGTGGTCATCTGGACTTGTAACCCTTTGACTGTGACTCGTATATGAGGTGACTTGGTGATGTGACTTAGCAACTTCGTGAGGTGACTAAAGAGAGATGACTTGTATTCCAGGTGTCTTGCATATGAGGTGACTTAATGAGCTGGAAGAAGTGACTTAATTGATATAAAATGAGTGATATTTGTTTGTTTATTTGTTTATATTTTTTCGTAAGGGCAACAAAAAGACAAATAGGGATAATTAAACTGCCACCCCCAAGCAGTGTAGTCAGAAGGATTATCCAAAAATTTAAAAGTATTAGGTAAAAGTAAGGATTGAATGAATTAAGGGAAGGATAGATAGAAGGAGGGTAAATAAGAAGGAAGGAAGGAAGAATAGAGAGGTAATAAAAAAACACAAATCTTGAAAAACAAAATTTAGGAAAGAGGAAATAAAAAAAATGAAAGAAAAAACAAATATAGGTAGGATACAATTAATAAAGAAAAAAACAGAAATTCAGCAGAAGTCACAATATAAAGGAATAGAAGGAGAGGAAGGAGAGAATGAAGGAAGGCAGGAATGAAGGAATGAAGGAGAGCGTTAGACACTCACCACTATTGTTAATTTAATCAGACTCCTGCCCACGTCTTGAGTACCCCTCTCCCTTCCTCTCCCTCCCTCTCCCTTCCTCTCCCTCCCTCCATTACCTTCCTCCTGTGAGCTGCATGCA
>NC_087195.1:6585000-6587500 GCF_035594125.1 Scylla paramamosain
GGGGAGGGAGGGGAGGGAGAGTAGCTGGGCAAGGGGAGAGGAAGAGAGAGAGAGAGAGGGGAAGATATAGATAGGTTGCAAACAAACACACAAACAAACAAACAGACGGAAGAGGTGGGGAAAGAATAGATTTCAAAGAAGGTATGAATTTAAGAAAGAGGGAAAAGGGAAAGAAAGAGAGGAAAAATAGAAAAGGAAGAAAGATAGACACACAGACAGACAAAAATAAAAACAGAGGGAAGAAATAAAAATACATTTCCAAAGAAGGATACGAATTTATGAAAGGAAAAAAAAAGTGAGGGAAAAAAAGAGAGGCGAAAATAAAGAAAGGAAATAATAGACTCACAGACACACAGACAGACGGACAGACAGACAAAAAGTAAAAACATAGGAAAAAAATAAATGAATTCACATAACAAGACAAGAATTAAATTAAAGAGGAAAGGTGTGAGAGGAAAATAAAGAAGGAAAAATATACAGACACACAGACAGACAGACAAACAAAAAAATTACATAAAAAAAAACTTATTTCCTTACAGAACAGAACAAGAATTTGAGAAAGGAAAAGGGAAAAAATACAAACAAAAAAATAATACAAAATAAAACAGAAAAAAACAAATCCCTTAACAGGAGAAGAATTCAAGAAAGGAAAAAAAATAAAAGATAAAAAGAAGGAAGGTTTAAAGGAACCCTGACACAGAGAGGGCAAAACATCTGACATGACCTGACATGACCTAAGAAAAGGGTTGACAAAGGGGAAATAGTTGACAAGAGGAAAAAAAGAGGGAAGGAAAGGGGAAAAAAACGGGACAGGGGGTTGACTCTCGTAGCCTGATTGAAGGGGAAAAAAAGGGGTAGTCATAAAAAGAGGGGAAAAAAGGGGAAAAATGAGCTTAACGTAGGAATCAGTGAAGAGGAAAACTGTTTGAGTGAAGGGGAGAGTGACTGACTGACTGAGTGATTGACTGGCTGACTGACTGACTCAATGATTGGATGACTGGCTGACTGACTGATTGAATGGCTGACTGACTGACTCAATGATTGGATGACTGGCTGACTGACTGATTGAATGGCTGACTGACTGACTCAATGATTGGATGACTGGCTGACTGACTGATTGAATGGCTGACTGACTGACTCAATGATTGGATGACTGGCTGACTGACTGATTGAATGGCTGACTGACTGACTCAATGATTGGATGACTGGCTGACTGACTGATTGAATGGCTGACTGACTGACTCAATGATTGGATGACTGGCTGACTGACTGATTGAATGGCTGACTAACTGGATGACTGACTGATTGACTGGCTGACTGACTGATTGAGTGGCTGACTAACTGACTGAATGATTGGCTGGCTGACTGACTGAGTGATTGACTGACTGACTGACTGAGTGATTGACTGACTGATTGACTGAGTGATTGACTGACTGATTGACTGAGTGATTGACTGACTGGCTGACTGGCTGACTGACTGACTGACTGACTGGCTGGATGACTGACTGACTGATTGATTGACTGACTGACTGACTGGCTGACTGACTGACTGACTGGCTGGATGACTGACTGACTGACTGATTGACTGACTGACTGACTGACTGACGAAATTACTTAAATATTTAGTCATTCTCTATTTCATTAATTCCTATATTTTTATTCCTATTCTTCATATTTATACATTTACTCTTCTCCTCCTACATTTATCTCCCTCCATCCTATGCTCCTAATCTTCTCCTTGTCCACCACTCATCTCCATCTCCACTTCTCTCTCTCTCTCTCTCTCTCTCTCTCTCTCTCTCTCTCTCTCTCTCTCTCTCTCTCTCTCTCTCTCTCTCTCTCTCTCTCTCTCTCTCTCTCTCTCTCTCTACATCAATTTCAACATTTAAATCCTGTCTTCTATCTTTAGGCCACACTTCCCTCCTCCTCCTCCTCCTCCTCCTCCTCCTCCTCCTCCTCCTCCTCCTCCTCCTCCTCCACGAAGGATGACAAGGCAGAGAAAGTCGAAAGTTTTTATGCTAAGTCGATTTTCGCTTAATATCCGCCCCAGGGTGAGTTTTATAGCGAGGAGGAGGAGGAGGAGGAGGAGGAGGAGGAGGAGGAGGAGGAGGAAGGATGGAGATGAGCGTAAGGGAGATATTGAGAGGAGGAGTAAGTAGTGTTAAGATTAGTCATTATCTCTCTCTCTCTCTCTCTCTCTCTCTCTCTCTCTCTCTCTCTCTCTCTCTCTCTCTCTCTCTCTCTCTCTCTCTCTCTCTCTCTCTCTCTCTCTCTCTCTCTCTCTCTCTTCCTCGCTCGGTTTTTCGTTCTTTCTTTCCCCTTTGTTTAGATAGACAGGAAAGAGAGAGAGAGAGAGAGAGAGAGAGAGAGAGAGAGAGAGAGAGAGAGAGAGAGAGAGAGAGAGGTGAGGGGGGAAGAGTACACACACACACACACACACACACACACACCTGGTGGTTTCAATGAGTGTGTTCACAAGTGACTTTTACCTGCTGGTGAG
>NC_087195.1:6592500-6595000 GCF_035594125.1 Scylla paramamosain
TTCCTGTCAGGTTTTTAGCGACCATTGAGAGCTCTATTGAGGAGAGAGAGGGAGAGGGAGGTGAAAGGGAGAGTGAGAGAGAGGGGAAAGGGAGAGTGAGAGGGAGGCAGAGTGGGGAGAGTGAGCATATAGGAGGTTTATTGGGAGTGGTCAGCCTCTCCCCTTCATAAATCCATTGAACTGAAGAAGAGGAGGAGGAGGAGAGGAGGAGGAGGAGGAAGAGGAGGAGGAGGAAGAAGAGGAGAAGGAGAAGGAAAATTAAGTGTAAGAGTGTTTTTGAGGAAGCAGGAGGAAGAAAGTATGAAGAAAATTAGGAGGAAGAGAAGGAGGAGGAGGAGGAGGAGGAGGAGGAGGAGGAGGAGGAGGAGGAGGAGGAGGAGGAGAGGAGGGAAAGTAGGAATAGTGTGAATGACGAGGAGAAGGAGGAGGAGGAGGAAGAGGAAGAGGAGAAAGAAGAGATCAGTTGAGCTGTGAGAAGTGATAATGTGTACATGAGAGAGAGAGAGAGAGAGAGAGAGAGAGAGAGAGAGAGAGAGAGAGAGAGAGAGAGAGAGAGAGAGAGAGAGAGAGAGAGAGAATGGAAGAAAAGGATAAAACCAATAAAGTTAATGAGGCCACGGGGATACAAAAGATTTCTTAGAGAGAGAGAGAGAGAGAGAGAGAGAGAGAGAGAGAGAGAGAGAGAGAGAGAGAGAGAGAGAGAGAGAGAGAGAGAGAGAGGGAAACTTGTGGTACGTGTAAAGAGTTAAGAGGAAAGTAAGAGTGTGAGAGGACAGGTGAGAAGGAGGGAAGGAGAGGAAACTTTGGAGGAAAGTAGAGAGAGAGAGAGAGAGAGAGAGAGAGAGAGAGAGAGAGAGAGAGAGAGAGAGAGAGAGAGAGAGAGAGATTTAATGAATGTAAAGGAAATGCAGTTATTCAATTAATTGCCTTAAGGTGAGAAAGAGAGAGAGAGAGAGAGAGAGAGAGAGAGAGAGAGAGAGAGAGAGAGAGAGAGAGAGAGAGAGAGAGAGAGAGAGATTTGGTCAATAATTCAATTCTAGATAGTGAAATTCTCCGCCAGTTTTTCTCACCCCCCAGCTGCTAACTCTGTACAAGGGCCTTATCCGTCCATGTATGGAGTATGCTTCACATGTTTGGGGGGATTCCACTCATACTGCTCTTCTAGACAGGGTGGAATCAAAAGCTTTTCGTCTCATCAACTCCTCTCCTCTAACTGACTGTCTTCAGCCTCTCTCTCATCGCCGCAATGTTCATATCTAGCTGTCTTCTACCGCTATTTTCATGCTAACTGCTCTTCTGATCTTGCTAACTGCATGCCTCCCCTCCTCCCACGGCCTCGCTGCACAAGACTTTCTTCTTTCTCTCACCCCTATTCTGTCCACCTCTCTAACGCAAGAGTTAACCAGTATTCTCAATCATTCATCCCTTTCTCTGGTAAACTCTGGAACTCCCTGCCTGCTTCTGTATTTCCACCTTCCTGTGACTTGAATTCCTTCAAGAGGAAGGTTTCAAGACACTTATTCATCAATTTTTGACCACTGCTTTGACCCTTTTATGGGACTGGCATTTCAGTGGGCATTTTTTTTATTGGATTTTTGTTGCCCTTGGCCAGTGTCCCTCCTACATAAAAAAAAAATTCTACATTTCTCATTATCCTCCATTTCTTTCCTTTTTTTCTCTCTCCCTTCCTTCCTTCCTTTCTTCCATTCTTTTCCTACCCTTCCTTATTTCCTCCTTCCACTCTCCTCCACTTTTCCTCCATGTATCTTTCTTCCCTTCTTTCCTCCCTCCTCCTTCTCCTCCTCCTCCTCCTTTCCCTCCTTTCCTCCCTTCCTTCTCTCTACTGAAAAAAACCTGTTGCAGAGAGAGAGAGAGAGAGAGAGAGAGAGAGAGAGAGAGAGAGAGAGAGAGAGAGAGAGAGAGAGAGAGAGAGAGAGACTTTTCCTTCCCTCTCCCTCTCTCCTTTTTGTCATTCTCTCCTCCCTCAGAATTTAAGCCCGACACTGTTCCTATCCCTCCCTCTCCCTTTATTCTCCTCCCTCCCACTCTCCCTCTCCCACTCCCTCTCCCACTCTCCCTCTCCCACTCTCCCACCTCTCCCTCCACAAAATGGGAGAGAAACTGGGCACCATTTGACGTAGTTTCACTCGCCCTGGGCCTTCCTCTCCCTCTCCCACTCTCCCTCTCCCTCTCCCTCTCTCTCACCGCACCTTCCGCTACAATGCTTTTCATTCCCTGTGTGTTGGTGGACTTTCTCTCTACCTCTCCCTCTCTCTCGCCCTTACTCTCCCAGCCACTCTGTATTTCCTCTCCCTTATACCTCTCCTTCTCTTCTCTTCTGTTCTCTTCTCTTCTCTTCTGTTCTCTTCTCTCTCTCTCTCTCTCTCTCTCTCTCTCTCTCTCTCTCTCTCTCTCTCTCTCTCTCTCTCTCTCTCTCTCTCTCTCTCTCTCTCTCTCTCTCTCTCTCTCTCCCTTCCTTCCCGTCTCCCTTCATCTCTCC
>NC_087195.1:6610000-6620000 GCF_035594125.1 Scylla paramamosain
CATTGAAAGGGTTTAAACGCTTTATTCCCTCCGCCGGACTGTTTTCAAAGGCTGCGAAGGTGTAAATCTGTTCTGAAGCGCGCCTTTCACTAAAAATAATGCATGATATGATGCAAGAATATAAGATAACAAGGGAAGCTGCAAGAAGCCATCAGGACTCTACGTGGCGGTCCCTGTACCAAACATGTCTACCTATTCCATGTTAAACTAGTGATATTAATATGCACTCACTGAGAATCTACTGAATCTCCCACCGGCGTCTATTAAAGGGAAAGACAAGACGCCAGAAACGTTAAGAGTAATCCACAGTTACATATTGGTCCAGTTCTCAAACGCGCTTCTCCTAGTATTGCAAAGTACACGTTAAACTACCGATAATGATATGAACACTGAAAACCTGCTGTATCTCCCACTAGAGCATGAAGGTAATCGAGATAGGACGCTGGAACACTGAAGATTGCTGGACAGTGTTAGGAAGACGCTGGAACGTTGCAGAAATATTGGACAGAGTTAAGGAGACGCCAGAACGGTTAATAATACGGGCTAGTGTTAGAGGAAGACGCCAAAACATTTCAGAATACGAGACAGAGAGGCGCATATTCTGAAACACTTCGCTTCCTACAACGATTTTCAAAGGCCACAGAGACGACTAGCTGGATTCTCAAGACAGTTTCTCCTGTTAATAATACAGAAATCTACTTAATCACCACCCCAAAAAAACGTAAAAACACTGAAAAACTGGTGTAACATCAACTAGAGCGGACAGAAGCGTTTCAAAATACGAGACGGAGTCAGAATAGCGCGGCGAGGTGGCTGGCGGGCGGGCGGCGGGCGAGGCAGCGGCGGCAGTGGCGGAGCGGTGGCGGCAGAGAGCAGCGTTGAATCTTGCCACGTGGAGGAGCTGCAAGAAGCGGGGACTGTAGGAAACGATGTCTGCCTCTGTCTGGCCGCCTCTCGCCCTGATGCACGGGAGCGGAACGGTGCGAAAAGGTGTTGAGCGATGTTATAGGGTGTTGCAAGGTCCAGAAGGGTGTTATAGTATGCGGGAAGTGTGTTGCAGGATTTCAGAAAGGTGTTGTAGGCTTGGGAAAGGTGTGGGAAGGTGTTGAAGGGTGTTGTAGAGTTCGGAAGTATTGTTGCAGATGGCGGGAGAGTGCTGTAGTGTAAGAAAGTGTTGCACAAGTGTTTCAAAGTGCGCGGAAGGATATTAGGTGAGGAAAAACAATATTTAGACTGTTAGGAGGTGTTGTACTGTTCGGAAGGGTGTTGGAGGGTCGGAAGGTGTTGCGTGAGTCTGTGAAAGTGTGTGGAAGGCTGTTGCAGGTTGCTGGATCGGTTATGTGGTGTGTTGCAGGCCGCGGAAGGATGTTACAGGATGCGGGAGAGTGTTGCAGTGTCGGGAAGTGTTGGATAAGATAAAAAGAGTGTTTGGGGTGGCGGAATAGTGTTACGGGGATCGGAAAGGTGTTGCAGTGCCTGGGAGAGTGTTTAGGGTGACGGAAAAGTGTTGCAGGTCGCTGAATGGTGTTGTAGGGTGTTGGAGCAGCTGTACAGGATGTTGCAGGTAGCGGAAGGGTGTTGCAGGCTCGGAATAGTATTAGATGTGGAAAAAAGTGTGTTTAGGGTGAATGAAGCGTGTTTACGTTACCCTACCTCATCAAGGGCCAGCGCTTAGGGTGTTGCATGGTGCGGGAGTGTGAAAAAAGGTGACAGGTATAGATAAAAGACTGGTTAGGCTGAGAAAAGCGTGTTTTGTCCTTATCTACCTTATCTATCTTTACCTCACCAACCGGAGGGGTGTTAGATGAGGAATAAAGGGTGTTAGGTGAGGGAGAAAGAGTGTTTTGGGTGAGAAAGGGTGTTTATCTTACCTTACTGTATCTAACCTTATTTTACCTAACATTGTTTTACCTAAGCTCGCTAACCAAACTTAATCTAATTTTAATCTAACCAAAGCAAACGTAACTCAATCTAATCTAACCTAACCTTACTTTGCTTACCAGTTCAGTATTATACAAGGTCACCGCTAACATTGGGATCGCCGCTGTCACCGCCGGTTAAAAGACGCGCACTCGCTAATTGAAAGCTGTTACTTGTTACCAGTATTGTTGTGCCTCATCTTACCTGTTCATTTCTACCTGTAAATTATCATACCTGTTATTTCTTATTTGGTTACCCGTTATTTATTTGTTAATGCACTTTCACCTTTCATTTTACTGTACAAGTTGCTTTACCTGTTACTTGTTATCTTCCATGCTGCCTGTGCTGGTTATACACACACGCACACACATACACACAAAATACCCAAGTTACTACCTTTAATCATACTAATTACCATACCTTGTTAAACCGCGAATATGTTACCTGTACTTGTTACCACACACACACACACACACACACACACACACACACACACACACACACACACACCCGCAATTTTTTTCACACACGCACACACAAAAATCACCCACACATTTCATCTGTCTCCACGATAAATGCACAAAAATCGTTCGCTCGCTACATATTCGCGGTTTAACGTAACGTATCCGCGGTTATCGCATCAAATCGCGTATGAACGTTGTAAACATTCCGCGGAAACGTTAGTGCGCGGGCATGATGGATATTTAAGCGAATTCGATATATGCCAGTTATTTCCCGCAGCAAATCCAAACGTTTATGGATAATATTCTCAAATTTTAGCGTGATTGACAGACTGTTCGCGCCGCCGCCGCCGCCGCCGCCGCCGCCGCCATGCACGCGCCCCGCCGCTCGTCACGCCTGTACCATCGCGTTACTCAAATTCACCGCCGCACGTTACGAAAAGTGGATTATTGCGTTCATTTCTGTTGTTTTTTGCGGGATGAGCGCGTCGATTGGGGGAAAAATATGTTTATTGCACTTTTTTTGTCTCTCATTCTCCTCTCTCTCTCTGTCTCTCTCTCTCTCTCTCTCTCTCTCTCTCTCTCTCTCTCTCTCTCTCTCTCTCTCTCTCTCTCTCTCTCCTCTCTCTCTCTCTGTTCTTGGTTTAAATGAGCGAAAGGTGTTTTTTAACGTTTGATACGAAATAAGGGAAGAACAATGTGATTAATTCTTACATTTTCCACTCTTGAGTACAGGAAAAAGAGAAAATACAAGATTAACCTTGTCTTCCTGTGATTGAGTACAGAATAAATGGAAGAATACAGTTATTTTCTTATATCCGTGCTTGGATGCAAAGAACAGTGGAGAACATAATGCTAATCTTATCTTTCTGCGCTTAAATAAAGAAACGGAGAGAATATATATAGTTGGTTCTTATATTTTCACCCTCGGATACATAATAAGAGAGAATATAGGACTGATCTTATCTTTCTACGCTTTGGTACATGAAAAAGGGAGAAAGTCGAGTTAATCCTGTGTTTTCAGCGCTTCTGGAGGGAGAATATAGGGCTGCTTTCATGTTTCTTTGCTTGGATACAGAAACAAACGGGAGGATATTGACTTACATAGAAACAAAAGAGTGAATATTGAGTTACACAGATACAGGATAGAGAAAAGGGATATAGAAGCGAAAAGGGAAAATACACAGATACAAAAAACAAAAGGATACAGGAAGGAATACAGAAATAAAGGTAGAATATTCGATTATATACAAAAAATAGAAGGAATAAAGAAAGGAATATAAAAACAAAAGTGATAATATTCAGTATTTTTGTCTTTCTACGCTCGAATACAGAAAATAAAGAAAAAAACGCCATTTCTCGTATTTTCAACGCTTGGATACGAAACAAAGAGAGACCATGAAATTAATTGCGTTTACCAGGTTGGTTTTCCTCTTCTCCCGGTAAAAACGAAGCAAGAACAGCGTACCGGGAGCTGAAATGAACTTGTATTGAACTTTACTCCTCCCGGTTCCTTGAATTATCGCTTACCGGATGTGAAAATACTGTTCGGATTCGCTTCATTTTCCCGGTAAATGAAAAGAACCCGGTAAAAGTTCATTGATTTCTCCCGGTGAGTGAAAGAAGGAAATAAGCATACCGGTGTTGTAATGAATGTTGTATCTGTGTATATATTCCCCGGTAAGTGATGATAACTTGTACTGGGATGAAGAATAGTGTTTTGCTTCACTCTCCCGGTGCGTTGATGAAAGTTTAAGCATACCGGAGTGAATGTTATACCTGTGCTTGTGTTCACCGGTAAGTGATGACAGCGTGTACTGGGATGGAAGGGGTACTGTGTTATTTTGCTTCACTCTCCCGGTGCGTTGATGAAAATTTAAGGATACCGGTCTAGGAGTGAATGTTATACCTGTGCTTATGTTCCCCGGTAAGTGATGACAGCGTGTACTGGGGTGGGATGAAAGCTTAGTGGTCCGGTGTTGAGATAAACGGTGGTGCATGTAACATTGTAATTTCCGGTACGTAGAAATGTTTCCAACCGGTGTGATAGATACTGCATTGTTTGGGTTCATTCTCCAGGTACGTTCATTAAAGTTAAGCCTACCGGTATTAAGATGAGTGTATTTAACAATAACCGTATTCCCTCGTTCACTTTCCCCGGTAATAAAAAAAGGAATAGCCGAGAAAACACCTACATTTTCCCGGTAAGGTGAAGGAATTAATGCTTTACCGGATCTTGAACTGTGTATTTGATTTTGCTCCTCCCGGTACGTGCAAATAATCCCTACCGGCGAACAGAAAAGGCCGCGGAACAGTTTCATCCTCCCGGTAAGTCAGATAAAATAAAGGTTAGCGGATCGTGAAGTTAAACGTGTATATTTGTTTACATGTCCCGGTACCTTGAAATTAATGTATACCGGGACTGAAAAATACTGTGTTACGTCTCTTTCTCCCGGTAAATGGAAATAGCACCCAAACATTTGCATATTTCTCCCAGTACGTGAAAAGAATAAAAAGAATGAAAGATTACCGGGGTTTTTAAAATTATCTGTATATTTTTGCTTATATCTATCGGTAAGTGAGTATATATACATATTGTTTCTTTCTCCCAGTAAAAGCAAAAATGCTTCCCTAGTCAATTAATTTCCCCCGGTAAGTGAGTATATTGTCTACCGGCTTTGGGAAATATTGGGTTATTTTGTTTCTTCCTCCCGGTAGATGCAATAAGTACCTAAACTCAACTGATTTCTCCCGATTAGTGGAAAAAGAAATAAAAGTTACCGGTTCGTTAATGAATGATGTATCTTGCCTTAAATCTCCCGGTAAATTAAAATATTGCCTAGCGGTTTGAAAAGTAATATCTAGCGGACTTAAAAAAAAAAAAAAAAAAGCTGTACCAATCCGCTAATATCTTCCCGATAAATCATAAAAGAAAAAATCATCAGAATTCAAAATACAGGTGTTTATCAAAAAATATAAGCCGATAAAACTATACTATATATATATAAAATTATCAAGCCTTCCGCCACCTTGTCCTGACTTTCAAAGAGGCGCTGGTGGAAGTTACTGTGTCTTTTGAAGGCGTTTTTATGATTCTAGTGATAATTTAATATGGTTAGTAAGAGTATAGTGGAAGTTGGCGGGTTTTCAAGGGTGTTTTCATGACTACTGATAGTTGATAGGTTAGTAAGTGTATAACAAGGTGTTTAACAGGCTGTAGTGGAAGTTGGCAGATTTTCAAGGGTGTTTTCATGACTACTGATAGATGATAGGCGTATAACAAGGGTGGTGATGGTTTAACAGGCCGTAGTGGGAGTTGGCCGGTTTTCAAGGATGTTTTCATGATTCTAATGATACTTGATAGGTGTATAACAAGGGTGGTGATGGTTTAACAGGCTGTAGTGGAAGTTGGTGGGTTTTCAAGGGTGTTTTCATGACTAGTGATAGTTTGATAGGGTTAATAAGTGTATAGCAAGGTTGGTGATGGTTTAACAAGCACTAGTGGAAGTTGGCGGTTTTTCAAGGGTGTTTTCATGATTCTAGTGATAGTTTAATAACACCAGTGATAGTTTAAAAGGCGCTGCTGGAAATTATTAAGGTTTTCATGGTTGTTTTCATGATTCGTGGTAGTTTAACAAGGCTAGTAACAGTTTAGTAGTCTCTAATGAAGGGCATTGTTGTTTTCAAAGGTATTTTTATGACTTGCAATAGTTTAACAAAGCTAGTGGTAGTTTAACGAGACTGGTGATAGATTACCAGGCTGTAATGGGCGTTATTATCATTTTTAAGGATATTTTCATGAATACGGCGATAAAACAAGGAATTTGCGTGAGAGAGAGAGAGAGAGAGAGAGAGAGAGAGAGAGAGAGAGAGAGAGAGAGAGAGAGAGATGCTTACTAACTAATACAGAGAAACGTCTAATAGACTACAGTCCCGCGGCGACAGTTACGTAGAATTCTCATTATATTCCGTTTGTTTTGGTAGCGAGTTAGCAATGCGCTGAGTAAACCCCACCAACACAGACTGACTGCCTCAAAACTTTATTATTAGTTTGTCTTCTTGGCGTAAAAAAAATATGTATGTAGCGTTGTATGTACATGTTTGGAAATGCAAGTGTGGAATTAATTTTATGTTTTGTACGAGTTAACATCATTCTGTGCTAGGAAATACGAGGAAAAGGATGCTATTTGTTTATTCATTTATCTGTTTATTTTAGTCTACCTTCTTGGGATAAAAAAAAAATGTACATGTTTGGAAATGCAAGTATTATTAATTTTATGTTTTGTATAAGTTAATATCATTGTTTGCTAGGAAATACGAGGAAAAGGGCGTTTATTTGTTTATTAATTTGTCTCTTTATTTATTTTAGGTTGTCTTCTCTGGGTAAAAATATCCTTAACGTTATAGATGCTTTAAAATGCGGGTGTGCTATCAACTTATTATTTCCTACATTTTTTCATATATGTTTGTTTCCAGCGTTGTAATAATTGCATTAGGTTAGGGAAAGGTTGCTTTTATTTCTAGGTATACATCTCCTTCATTTCAATATACGTGAGGAAGTGAGAGAACAAGACCTTTTCATTCCCTTTCACTTTTTTTTTTTTTTCCGTTCAGGAAAATTAGATTATAAAGAAATTTCAGTGTTGTAGATGTTTCGAAATGCAAGTTGTGGCATTAACTTTGTGTTCTGTACAAGTTACTATCATTCTGTGCCAGGAAATAGACGGACAAGTCGACTTTTTCTATACTTTTATTTATTTATTTATTTTTTTTTTCTTTATTTATTGTTGCGTTGCAGAAATTCCAAACGTTGTCACAAATGTTGCTTTACACTTAACTTCATATTTTCTGCAGTTCACTATCGTCGTGTGTGAGGAAATGAGAGAACGATATTACTTTTCATATATTTTTTTTTCTTTTTTTTTTATCATACCAGCGTTGTAGAAATTAAATTAGGTTAGGAAATGTCTCAGCGATGCATTTTTTTGGTCTTTCGTTCTTAAATCACACATTCACACACTCACACACTCACACACCTTGACTCACACACCTGGTTGAGTCATTAGCCTTCCGCCACCCTCGCCTATCCATATGTTCACCTGTTCACCTGCGGATTAGTGTGTGTGTGTGTGTGTGTGTGTGTGTGTGTGTGTGTGTGTGTGTGTGTGTGTGTGTGTTGGAAATTGTGATTATGTGTACATACGCGTTATTGTATTCTCTCTCTCTCTCTCTCTCTCTCTCTCTCTCTCTCTCTCTCTCTCTCTCTCTCTCTCTCTCTCTCTCTCTCTCTCTCTCTCTCTCTCTCTCTCTCTCTCTCTCTCCGCCGCCGACACCGCAGGGCCGCCGCCGCCACCACCGCACCTCTCCCTTTCTCCCTTCTTTCTCTCCCTTTTCTCTCCTTTTCTCTCTCCCTTTCCCTCTCACTCCTTTCCTCCCGCTCTTTTTCTCCCTTCCTCTGCCTTTTTCTCTTCCCTTCCTTTCCCCACTCTCTTTTCCCTTCTTTCCACTCCCTTTTCCTCTTCCCTCTCCTCTCCCTTTTTCTCTCTCCCTTTTCTCTCCCTTTCCTCCACACCTCCAGAAAAGGTAGATAAAAATTAACGCTTCTATTGCATCTGGAAGGACAGGCGCCCCTCCTCCTCCTCCCCCTCCTCCTCCTCGTGGCGCCCTTTGAAGTGGTTCGCTCTGCCGTTCGAATCTCAGAATTTCGCTTCGCTGTGCCTGACTTGTGGGGTTCGAACGATGCTTTCTCATCTCTGCGTACAACTGCGAACCGGAGATCCAGAGAGCCAGAGAACCGGAATTCGAGAACCGAAGAACCAGGTGAATAGAGAACCAATAAACAAATAATTAAGAAATGAGACAGAGAACAAGGAACAAGGTAACGATAGAACCAGGTGATTAAAAATATCAAGAAGCTTGATAATTAGAGAACCACAAGAGAAATGACTAAAGAATGAGGGAGACATAGAGCCGAGGAACAAGGTAGCGAAAGAACCAGGTAATTAAAGAACCAAAGAACAATATTACTTACTAGAGAACCGGAGAACTAGAGAACAAAAAAATTAAATAACAAAAAACGAAACTACAGAACCAGAATTAAAAAAAAAATCAAGTAACAGAGAACCAAGAACAAAAAAAAAAAAACGAAATTACTGAAAAATAAAAAAAAAAATAAAAAACGTAATTAGAGAACCGAAGAACTGAAGAACCAAAAGAGCGAAGGTTCCTTCAACGCTTAAACGCTTCCACGGAATTCTCCCAGTGCGGTGAGCGGTTCGCGGCGGCGTCAGCGTTCGTTCGCGGCGTCAGTGATGGCGTCATTTCGCTTATTCTGCGTATTGTGACGTGGTGAGGGTAGGGAGTGCATAGTGATAGTGAGTGATGGTGATGGTGACGATCGGAATGCGGCGGTGATGGTGAGGAATTGCATGGTGTCAGTGACGGAGAATGTGGCGGTGTGACGGAGTGTAGCGGTAACTGTGAGTGTAAGGTAACGGTGACAAGCCGCTGAGATAGTGACGGTGGCGGTGTAGCGGTGACGGTATGGTGGTGATAGTGACGGCGGGAGTGTGACAGTGACGGCTGGGGTGTGATGATGACGCTACGGTGACGGCGGCACTGTGGCATAGGCAGCTGGAGTGTAGCGGTGATGTGACGGTGACGCCAGCAGTGCGACTTGTTGTTGTAGTGACGGCGGGAGTGTGAAGATGACGGAGATAGATTGTGACGATGATGACGGTGGCGGTGACGGGGCTGACGGCGGCATTGTGACGGTTACAGCGTGACTCTGCAACGTGCGGTATGCTGCTGCAGTGACGGCGGGAGTGGCGGTGGCGGAGACGGCGAGCTGTGACAGTGACGGTAACGATAAAAACAAATGTGACAATGTAGACAGTGTAGCGGTGACGGAGACAGTGTAGCGGTGACAGAGACAGTGTAGCAGTGACGGAGACAGTGTAGCGGTGACGGAGACAGTGAAGCGGTGACGAAGACAGTGTAGCGGTGACGGAGACAGTGTAGCAGTGACGGAGACAGTGTAGCGGTGACGGAGACAGTGAAGCGGTGACAGAGACAGTGTAGCGGTGACGGAGACAGTGTAGCAGTGACGGAGACAGTGTAGCGGTGACGGAGACAGTGTAGCGGTGACGGAGACAGTGTAGCGTTGATGGAGACAGTTTAGCAGTGACGGAGACAGTATAGCGGTGACGGAGACAGTGTAACAGTGACGGAGACAGTGTAACGGTGAGGGAGACAGTGTAGCAGTGAGGGAGACAGTGTAGCGGTGAGGGAGACAGTGTAGCGGTGAGGGAGACAGTGTAGCGGTGACGGAGACAGTGTAGCGGTGACGGAGACAGTGTAGCGGTGAGGGAGACAGTGTACCGGTGACGGAGACAGTGTAGCGGTGAGGGAGACAGTGTAGCGGTGACGGAGACAGTGTAGCGGTGACGGAGACAGTGTAGCAGTGAGGGAGACAGTGTAGCGGTGAGGGAGACAGTGTAGCGGTGAGGGAGACAGTGTAGCGGTGACGGAGACAGTGTAGCGGTGACGGAGACAGTGTAGCGGTGAGGGAGACAGTGTACCGGTGACGGAGACAGTGTAGCGGTGAGGGAGACAGTGTA
>NC_087195.1:6640000-6642500 GCF_035594125.1 Scylla paramamosain
GCCCGTGTCGGCGAACACACCCCGAAGGACACGAACGAGCTGATCAGCCGATGCTGGACGTGAGCATGCAGACACGTGAGGCCACCCAGACAAGCGATCTACATACACGAGGTATGTACGGCCTGCTGCGTGGAAGTAGTCTGCAGAAACTGACTCAAACACCCTGCTGGGTGTGTCCGTGTCCTGCCAGAGAGGTTCGTTGGCTTGGCTTGGTAGGAGTGGACGGCATAGTGAGCATCCAGAAACGACGTTCTCAACGTCTCTGTCCATACCAGGCCAGTACACCGTTTGTCGGGCCCGTCGCTTGGTGCGCTCCATCCCCTGATGACTGTCATGGAGTCGCTCTAGTGTTTCTCGGCGGAGGCTGTGAGGAATAAGAAGCCTCGGCCCGTAAACCACCAGGTCGTCGTCTACGGCCAGCAGACTGCGCACCGGCCAGTACGTACGCAAGCGGTGATCGAGGTCGTGGCAATGATCAGGGAAGCCCTCGATGATGACGTTCTTGAGCAAGCAGTACTCCCCGTCTCTTGCTGCTGCGGCACGTACCATTTCCACAGTCTGATCCTGGAGTGGTGCTAAGCGGACGCCGTCCTCATTGGTGGCAGATAACGCTGAGATGACCGCTGAGTGGAGAGGGTCGAGGTCACCAGAAGTAGCAGCATCCTCTTCCTCCACTGGGTCCTGTACTGGAGCACGTGAGAGGGCGTCGGGCACACAGTGATCTGTCAACTCGATGGCCATGGATCCACCAGCCATTGCACGTAAACCTTCCTTTGCTTCGAAGACGCTGGGAAAGGCCTTGATCACAGCAGCAGCGTGCCCCGCACGCTGCTGTGGCATTGGGTCGTAGGAATGAGGCCAGCTGATCACTTCTGTGGGCGTAGATAGAGGTGGCTGCGAGGCGGTCGGGTACTTGATGGAGCTGTTGCCGGTGTGCTGTTCTTCCCTGCGTAGCGGTCGGATTTGAGCCGGAAAATCTTCGGGGAGGATTCCGAGAGCGATGGAATCGTACCAGCTAAGCAGCGCCCCCTTCACCTCCTTCACCACGCTCACAACAGTCTCAGCTTCCCTGTCGCCCAGTTGCAAGTGCGACGAGAAAGTTCCTACACAGGTGAGGGGGTGATTACCGGCAGCATAAAGTCCATCACCATCAGCGGGCGCCAAGCTGGAGGGCGGGATTCCAAGGAGTGTTGCCGTGTCGAGGCCAATAACGGTCGTTTCGGCCCCAGAGTCAGGAGTCCACGTAATCTTGTCTCTTCCAGCGGGATGTGTGGCGGTAATGAGCACCTGGGGCGCAGGTCGTGCCGTCACCGTCTTTGTGTATACGCCTGATAAGAGCTGGTATACACTGGCACTGGCTCCCCGCCTCGGGCCTGCACCGCGATGAGGAGAGACAGTTGAGGAACTCCTCGAAGCTCCTCGTCGTTTCCTCACTGTCTGCTGACATACACTCGCAAAATGCCCTCTTTTCCCGCAGTTACGACACACTTTATCTATTGCCTGGCATCCCCTTTTGTCACTGCGACAATCTTTGCCACAACGATAACAGCCCGTGGGGCTTGAGCCCCCGAAACTGCCCTTCCTGTAGTTCGAGACAGCGTTCACACCATGGCTCGAAGAGTGAGCCGCCCCTTAGTACTGCACTACACTGGTTAGCGCTCTCTGATGCTCTGCAAATATCTATGGCGTTTTCAAGGGTGAGTTTCTTGTTTTCCAGCATGCGTTTCAGAGCCACTTCGTCTCGTGTCCCAACGACAATTCTGTCACGCAGCTGATGGTTTATGCACTGGTCGCAAAAGTCACAGAAATTGGCGATTTCCTTTACAGCACATAAAAAGTCGTCAAAACCTTCTTGCGTTTCTTGCACGCGGGAGTAGAAGTCTCTTCTATCCATGATGATGTTGCGCTGGCTTCGCAGGTACTCACACATTGCATCGAGGATGGTTCTTAACTCCGCGTCTCTCGGTAAGCTTATCCCGTAGCGAAGTGTACGGGTCCACTCGTCGTCTAGGACAGCAGCGAGTGCCGCCCTCTGCTCAGCCAGGGAGAGACAGTCTATCCTGGCGAGGGTTACGTATCCTTCAAACTTATGGCGCCACGTGTCGAACTCACGTAAAGATGCTGACGCCGTTAAGTGAGGAATGATGGTGGCGGACGTCGGGAACCTCGCGCCCTGGGTAGACGTGCTGCGGGCTGTGGTTTCGCCTTCATTGCTCGCCGTGGTGCGACTGGGAGCTTGTGTCCCCACTCTCTCCAGCAGCTGGGTTAAACGCTCCTCGCGAGCCTGACTCTGCTCCGACTGTCGCGCTAGCAGGGCAGCCAGCGCCTCCAACTGCTTCTCCATTCTGCGCCGTACCCACTGCAGCCTTGTCCTGATCCTACTCACTGCGCCATGTTCGACTCTTGACCAGCAGGGGCACAGGAAACGCAGGTAACAGTGCAGGTGTTTATTCACAGAAGGTGTGAACAGAAGGCTGGAGGTAGGTGATCTCTCGGCGCC
>NC_087195.1:6672500-6675000 GCF_035594125.1 Scylla paramamosain
GGGCAGGCCGGGCCAAGGGCAAGAGTGGCCCGCGCCGAGACGCCCCGGAGGAGGCAGACCCCTCCCGCCCCCCCCACCGCGGACCCCCAGACAAGGGGGTCGCCGAGCCCAAGGATGCGCCCCCCACTCCAGAGACCCCGCCCACCGACCCACCCCCGCCCCATGCCGACATCCCCGCACCCGCACCCCCGCCCCCGCCCCCGCCCCCGCCCCCGCTCCTGCCCCCGCCGGCCAAGCCAGATGTGACCACCACCACCACCACCACCCCCACCCCCACCACTCCCCGCCCCTCATCCCCCTCCCCACCCACCTCCACCTTGCCACCCACCCCCACCACTCCCCCACCTGCTGCACCCTCATCCTCTACCACAATCTCACCCCTCACCACTACCACCACCACCGTCACCACCACCGTTACCACCGCCATCACCACTACCACCACCACCACGACCACCACCACCACCACCACCACCTCCAGCTCCTCCACGCCTTCCACTTCTGCCAAAACTGAAGGTCTTCCAGCTCCACCCACCCCATCCCCCCTGGACGGGCCCCAAGGGAATCCCGGCCGCGGCGAGAGGGGGAAGGGCGCGAGGGGACGGAGGGGGCGCGGTGCCCCCGGGAGGCGCTACTGTCGCGGTGGATCGAGGCGCGCGCCGCTGCGGGCCAGACAGGCGGGGGGCGCCCCAGGACCCTGCTGGCGCCGCGCCTCAAGCCCTCGCCCTTCACCAACCTGATGGCGGCGCAGCAGCTGCTCCGCGGCCACCGCGACGCCGAGCACCCGGGGCAAGGGCGCGGCGGTCCCCTGGGGGACGCAAGGGGCAGCAGCGCAGCGCCCTCCGGCAGCAGGGAAGCGGCAACGCCTGCAAGCAGAGCCAGGAAGGAGGAGGACGAGGATGACGAAGAGGAGGAGGAAGAGGAGGAGGAGGAGGAGGCGGAGGAGCCGCAGGACCTGTCCAAGAAGGGGCGCGGCGGTAGCGACGACGGCTCAGACCTGTCCGACGACGCCGCCAAGACCGTGGCGTCCAACGACTGCTTCGCCGACGACGACGACGATGACGACGACGACGACGACGACACCAGCAACGAGATGCGCATCGTGGAGGACGAGGGCGAGCTGCGGGAGCTGGACCTGTCCATGCCGCGGCGAGGAGACACCCGCCCCCTCCGCCCCGCCCCCCGCGGGCACGCGAGTCCCGCACGCCGCGCCCTTCCCTGGATGACCAGCGCGCCGCCGCCGCCTGCCTGCTGCAGCTCAAGTCGTCCTCCACGCCGCCCGCGCCCTACGTGCTCAAGGTGCTGCCGCCCGAGCCCGCCCACCAAGCTCCCGGCCCGCCCCCCGCCCCGCCGCCCCGGCCGCCCCCGCCCACCAGGGCCCCGCCCCCAGAGCCCCCCAGCCCGTCATGCCCTCCCTCGCCATGGGTGAGCCTCAGTCACTGTCTGTCACGAGGGCGTGGCGCGCACCACCACGCCCACCACGCCCACCAACCCACCACTCCTCGTCATCCCTCACCCTCACCCGCTGGGCTTGTGTGTGTGTGTGTGTGTGTGTGTGTGTGTGTGTGTGTATGTGTGTGTGTGTGTTTGTGTGTGTGTGTCGCCCCAACACCGCAGTCACGGGTCGGTCAACAAAAGGGAATTTTGGAGTGAATCTTAAGAAATTGGGGACAAAAATACCATTCGAGGGAGAGAGAGGAGGAGAGGGAAAAGGAGAGATGAGATAGGAGAAAAAAGACAAACTGAAGACGAAAGAGGATAAAATTAATGAAACAAACTCTGGAGAAGAGAGAGAGAGAGAGAGAGAGAGAGAGAGAGAGAGAGAGAGAGAGAGAGAGAGAGAGAGAGAGAGAGAGGAGAAAATGAGCAAGAGGAGGAGTAGAAGTGGGAAGAGGAGGAAGCCAACCAATTAGCATGTGTAGGAATGAGATACAAGACAAAGGAGAGAGAGAGAGAGAGAGAGAGAGAGAGAGAGAGAGAGAGAGAGAGAGAGAGAGAGAGAGAGAGAGAGAGAGAAAAAAGCATCACCTCTACCGTATCTATGAATATTCACCACGATTAGCATTTCATTAACATTTCTAACGCCCCGCGATTATGTAGAGAGAGAGAGAGAGAGAGAGAGAGAGAGAGAGAGAGAGAGAGAGAGAGGTTGGGTTTGTTGCATTTTGTTGTGTAGGAGGAAAGAAAGAAAGAAAGGAAGGAAGGAAGGAAGGAAGGTTCTTTGAAGGAGGAAAGATACCAAGGAATGAAGGAAGGGAGAAAGGTTGAATGATAAGTCTCTCTCTCTCTCTCTCTCTCTCTCTCTCTCTCTCTCTCTCTCTCTCTCTCTCTCTCTCTCTCTCTCTCTCTCTCTCATTTATTTCCATTTTTTTTGGTTTGTTTTCTTTTAATTTTCTGATGAACGTACTTATTTTAATCACACACACACACACACACACACACACACACACACACACACACACACACACACACACACACACACACACACACACACACACACACA
>NC_087195.1:6680000-6710000 GCF_035594125.1 Scylla paramamosain
ATGGAGGAGGTGGGCGGCGGCGGCCGGCTGGCTCTCACGCCCACCAACAATAACAACACCACCACCGCTAACAACAACAACAACAACAACAACAACAGTAACAGTAGCAACAACAATACCAGCAGCACCATCACCACCAGCGCCAACACCAACACCAGCGGCGGCAGCCTGTCTGCCGCGGCCACCACCACCGCCAGCGGCACCGCCAGCGCCGCCGCCAACAGCGGCGCCGGGCGCGGCATCAGCCCGCAGAAGGGCCTGGGAGGGCTGGAGCCCGTGGGCGTGAAGGGCGGCGAGGGCGGCGGCCTGGGGTGCTTCGGGTACCGCGGCGAGGAGGAGGCGGGGCTGATCCGGCCGGCGCCCATCACGGAGGTGCGGGCCAGCGAGGCGCGCTTCGACCTGCCGCACTCATACACCACGCTGGACCTGGACCGCCAGGCCGCCGTGCCCGTGTCCCAGCCACACCTGCCCCCCGCGCCCCCCGCACCCGCCACCTTCGAAGCTGCCACTGTCACGGCGGGCGGTGGCTCCCTCGGCGGGGGCGCCCTCTCCACTATGACGCCTACGCCCGGCCCTGTGGTGGGGGGTGCCGGCCCCCTGCTGCCCCCACACGGCCCCTTCGACGGCCTGAAGCCGCCGGCATCCTCGGAGTACCCAGTCACCACAGCCCACAACACCTTCTTCATGAACAAGGCGGCGTGCGGCGCCGAGGTGAAGGTGAACGAAGCCACGCCCTGCTCCGCCGCCTGCATGCCCCCCGCCCCGCCGCCAAACTCCATGTACCAGAGGTGCGTGCTCTCACACTCACGCTCACTCACGCTAACACACACACACACACTCACGCTCACTCACGCTAACACACACACATACACACACACACACACACACATCACCGTCACTAATGCCCCTCCCCTCCCCTCACCACAGCCCTGGATACCGGTACGACAGCTCCGCCATCAACCTGAGCGTGAAGACCCCCGCCCTGGGCCCTAACCCCATGTCCCCCGCCAGCGTGATGGATCTCTCGGGCCCCATGGGTGCTGGCGGCCCCATGGTGACCTCCCCACACTACCCCGGGCCCGGCGTGTCCCCCTGCTACAGCGGCCCCCAGCTAGTGTCCCCCGGCAGCTCCCATGACTCCCAGCACACCAGCCAGACCCTGGACCTGTCCCTGGCGCGGCCCCCGGGCTCCCTCAGGTGAGACACGCACACGCGAACACACACAAACACGAACACGACCGTCCCAAAACAGAATTTAGGTAACTAACACCCCCCCCTCTCTCTCCTCCCCTTACCCCGCCCCTCCAGCGGCCCCACCAGCCCCGAGTACAGCCCCCCGTCACGCCTGGGGTCTGGGTACCCCGGGGGCGGCGCGCCCTACCAACAGCCAGCCATCGACGAACAAACAGAACCTGTGGATTTCTCAGCGCCAACTGAGCCTGTTAATTTCAGTCTCGCCCGCCCCCTCGACTACGGCGTGACCCCTGACTACTCCCGCGCCCCCACCGCCCCCGCCTGCACGCCCCACGACAACGGGTACGCCGCCGCGCCGGACAGGACCCACGACTTCCGGAACATGAATGGTGAGCGCGGGAGGGAGTGGTGAGTGTGAGCACGGCAGGGTGGCGCTGGTGACGGCTGTGAGTGGTGAGGATTGCAGGAATGGCACTGATGAACGAATGGGCATGGTCACCGTTACAGGAATGGGAGTGCTGAAGGAATGGGAATGGTGACGAATGGATAACCAACCCGATTTAGTTGTGATTCTTTGGAGGATAACTCTCTCTCTCTCTCTCTCTCTCTCTCTCTCTCTCTCTCTCTCTCTCTCTCTCTCTCTCTCTCTCTCTCTCTCTCTCTCTCTCTGAAAATAACTCCCATTCTATAAAGTTAGAGACTAGTATAAATGAAGTAATTGTTATTAACTTAAGAATGCATTGTAATTTAAATGAGTTTTGTAATTCTTAACTTCTGTAATAACTTTTTTTTCTTCTTTTTTTTATTCTTACTAATATCACTAACATCTGCCCCGGTATTAACTTGTTCCTAACTTGTAACACCACCACACTGACATTTTTAGCACTACTACTACTACTACTACTACACACTATTCTACCATCATTACCACATTACTATTACTACTATTACTACTACTACTACTACCACACACACACACACACACACACACACACACATCAAAAGATCACCACCACCACCACCACACCACCTTTCTAACCTCCAAACTAACACTATAACCACATCACCACTACAACACACACACTACCACACTACCACACACCGCAGACCTTCCCACCCACAAACCACCAACTAATCCAATAAAGTACACCGCATTACCACACACCACCACACACCACCTCTCTAACCCCCTCCTCGACATAACTAACCCGCACCCACCTTCCCAAACCTCAACCAAGCTTTCACTAACCACGAAGTAAGGCCGCGTCCGCACTGGAAGCGAGAAACTTCATCCGTGACAAGCAGTGCAGCGGCCAGAAGATGGCATCCCCCAGGGTCCAAGGGCGAGAAATCAAGTTTACTTTTCTCGCGGGAGTTCCTCGGGTGGTAATGAGCAACGGCACAGAGATGCTTCTATATTACCTGCTGTATCTCACCTCATAAACTTGACAGGTCATTTTGGTTGGCACCGCTATACTCGGCAGTAATTGCACAACTCAGATGTACTTGTAAAAGTTTGGTAGAAGCAAAAATAAAGAAATTACTATGAGTTGTAGTCAAAACAGCGCTGAAATGTTTGTAACACACGTTATTTATGGCCGCCATGTTTACCGGCTATGGTTTGAATGCTAAAATAAACTCTTTCTTCTTATAAATAAGTCTGTCAAACACGATGGTATAAGCAGATTTTTTTTTTTAAACTGACACATAAATGAACCACAAGGCTCTTTGTAACAACATTTTCACCTCACCTCGTGCGCGCTGACAGTGACTGGTGTCCACCAGGGTGAAGGTTGATGTGTTGCCAGGCTACTTGCCCCTCGCCTCCTCCTGCATCTTCTTGTTTCATGGGTAGCATGTACACAGACCTTTGGTGGTGAACTAGTCAATCATGGCCTTGAACTCACTGTCCAGTAAACCAGCTGATGTGTGGTGGGGGAGGCCAGGGAAGGTGGTGGCCTCAGCAGTACTTACATACAAGCCAGCGAGGGAATTGTTACCCAGACCGCGCGCTTTGGGGGCCAAGTGGTCATCAGGCGCACGGGTTCGAATCCTGGCTACGGTCCGAGGGTAGGAAGAGCATCGACTCGGGGTAACTGTTCCCAAAATGCCAAATCCTTCGTCAGGAGGCACCGTCTCAGCTACACGAAAAGTCGAAAGAAACATGGATATAAACCAGCTGTGATAGTGAAGGTCCCTCACTCCCTGTGTCTGGGATGCGTCACACAGCAGTTGTAGCTGAACAGTGGAGAAAACAAGCCAAAGATTGCACTTTCTGCTAAGTTTATTTCTATACAACATACTCAAAATCATTCTCTCTCTCTCTCACTCTCTCTCTCAAATCACGTGGTTTTGCCCGGCACTGCTCCAACTGAACGAGAGTTTTCCGTGAATGCTTCTCTCACATCCTTGTCGATTTAGGAATGACGTTTTTCCCCGTGTGGTGGTGAATGTTGTCGCCTGTGTTGTCAGTCCTAGGCTGCCACTCAGTGACTCAGGTCCCTCCTCGTCTACTATCATGTCATGTAAGATACAAACAGCTCTGGTGACAGCCACTGCGGTGTCAACAAAGGTTTCCATAGCCTTCGTCAGAATCCTAAATTATGCAGTCATTATCCCAAATGCACACTTGACACATCTTGCTCTTGCCGAACGGTGATTGAACAATCTTTCCTGAAAATTTAATCCTTGTTTTGGGTATGGCTGCATTAACAACGGAAGGCGGGGACAGGCTTCGTCACCCACAAGCACAGCACCGCTGGAAGCCCGTTGCCATGGCAACTCCCACCTCAAATCACTTCCAATGTGGACCCAACCTCCCTCGCTCTCGCTCTCGCTCTCGCCCGCTTTCTCGCTCCCACTTCGGACGCAGCTTAAGGTACACCACATTACCACACCACCTCCACACACCACTTCTCTAATCCATCCCTCACACAACTAACCCGCACCCCACCTTACCAAACCTTAAACAGCCTCCACTAACCACTATAAGGTACACCACATTACCACACCACCTCCACACACCACTTCTCTAATCCATCCCTCACACAACTAACCCGCACCCCACCTTCCCAAACCTTAACCAGCCTCCACTAACCACTAACCTAACCAGGGTACAACACGATGACCACCCGGCCCTACGACGTGACCACCGCCTACAACCCTGGCTACATGGGCTACCAGGGCTACCAGGGCGGATACATGGGGGCAGGGGGCTACGGGTCAACCATGAGTGGGGATTACATGACTAGCACAGCCTGCACCACGCCCTACCAGCTGTCCCCGTCACGCTCCCAGGCCCCGCCCACACCCATGCCTGACAGGTATACCCTCACTCCCGTGGTATTGTGTTTGGTGTGTGTGTGTGTGTGTGTGTGTGTTTGCGTGTGTGTGTGTGTGTGTGTGTGTGTGTGTGTGTGTGTGTTAAAATTGTATATTCATGTGTTTCATACGATTATCAGAGAGTATATTTTGTACTTAGTAGAGTTAGGTCTCTCTCTCTCTCTCTCTCTCTCTCTCTCTCTCTCTCTCTCTCTCTCTCTCTCTCTCTCTCTCTCTCTCTTCCCTCCCGTCCTGTTCAGCTCCTCCATTACCTCCCTTCTTTCCCTCCCGCCCCGTCTATCCCTCCCTTTTAAATGACAACCTCCCAATCAACCACCACCACCTACTACTCTCTCTCCCCTTGACCCTCCTCCCGCCCCCCTCCCGTCGCGGCCACCCTCACCGACTTTCTCTCTCAGCAGCGGGGTCCGTGCTTACTCCCGCAGCAGTAGCAGAAGGGACGGGAAGGAGCTGATTCAGTGCCCCACGCCAGGCTGTGACGGGATGGGGCACGTGACAGGGAACTACGCTACACATCGGAGGTTGGTGACGCCTTGCCTTCTTGGGGTGTGTGTGTGTGTGTGTGTGTGTGTGTGTGTGGGTAGTGGCGGTGTTAGTGTTGGGGTGTTGGTGGGGAAGGGTGTGTGTTTGTGTGTGTGTGAATGGGAGGCTGTGTTTGTGTGGGACGATAGATGTGTGTGGGAGGATTAATGTGTGTGTGTGTGTGTGTGTGTGTGTGTGTGTGTGTGTGTGACAGTAATAGGGATGGAGAGAGAGAGAGAGAGAGAGAGAGAGAGAGAGAGAGAGAGAGAGAGAGAGAGAGAGAGAGAGAGAGAGAGAGAGAGAGAGAGAGTATCGATGTCTTTCTTTTGTGTAAATTTCTTACGACTTGCAATACTTGAGTACTTGCTGCTCAGTCAGTCAGTAATTGAGCGAGTGAGTGAGTGAATCATTGTTATTGTTGTTGTTGTTGTTGGTGTTGTTGTTGTTATTATTATTATTACTATTGCTATCATCATTGCTCATGATACTGCTGCCGTCACTCCCTCATCGCCTTACGCTCACCCCTCACTCCCTCATCTGTCAGTCTCCTGTCACAACATGTTATCACTCCCTTGCCTCATTCACATGTGTCCTTGCTTCACTCATCCGTTACTCATGTGCCAGTCAGTCAGCCAGTCAGCCAGTCAGTCAGTCAGTCAGTCAGTGAGCCATTCAATCAGTCAGCCAGCCAGTCAGTGTCCTCCATTGTGTTGCCATGAGTCACCCGCCAGTCAGTGAGTCAGTCAGTCAGTCAGCCAGGCGCGCCTCGCCGGGCTGGGTCACCTGTCCCTCTCTTCCCCGACACACGTCACGTGTCGCTCACAGTCCCGCTCCAAAAGCCCCTCACCTGGCCAAGTCTCTCCTCGCCCCACCACGCAGCCTGTCCGGGTGTCCCCGCGCCGACCGCTCCCAAATCCAGCACCAGACGCAGGAGCTCAAGTGCCCCACGCCGGGATGCGACGGCTCGGGGCACGTCACCGGCAACTACTCGTCCCACCGCTCGCTGTCTGGGTGCCCCCGCGCCAACAAGCCCAAGCACAAGCCCAAGGACACACAGGACTCAGAGCCGCTGCGGTAAGTATGACTGCCCCCCTCCCCCCACCCCCCACGACTGTGGCGTTGTGCAACTCGGGCCACAGCCACAGCCACAGCTTGCTCACTCACCAAGGCCTCGGCCAACACTCAGACCCTTGCCCTGTGTGCCAAAGTTACACAATCGCAAACTTCAGGTTCGTAGTCTGTGTGTGTGTGTGTCGCTGTGTTCTGTACCCGCTTTCGTTAGCTGCCTTCTGAGGCCGGACCTCCCTCCCTGGTGACGAGGCTTGGACCGTGCCGCCCCGGGCCCGCCACGCCCGCCGGGGGACCCGCGGCGCGCCGTCCCTCCCCCGGCGTGGCGCGCCGCGGTGCCGCCGCCGTAGCAAGTCCTCAGTGACGACAGAGAGGCCGCGGGACCCGCGTTCCAAGTTGCCCGAGCAGTGCACCGCGGCCGCGCGCCGCGCCGCACCGCGCAGCGCGAAAGTAACGTAAAAGTCGCCGCCGCCGCGCCAGGTGCCCGCGGCGCCGTGCCTCGCCTGCACCCCTCGCGTCCGCGCGGCGTCCCGGGCGCTGGCGGCGGCGGCGGCGACGGAGGGTGGAGCCCGTCCAAGCCTGGCTGCCAGCGGCGGGCCGGTGCGCCGCCGCTCACAAGTTGGTGTATGGGAGGCCCGTGTTACTGACGCCCAGTCATCCAAGGATAGACCAGTCTTGCCAAAATATTGCCTAACTCATAAAAAGTCAAGATGGTTTTCATGCCAGCCAGTAGCGTGCTAGATCTGTAGTCGCCAGTCTTGCGGGAGCCGCGGCGACCCGCCTCCCCATCACCTCACTGACCGCATTGTGCTGCCCTTATAGCTGTCCAGTCCCTGGATGTGATGGGTCGGGGCACTCCACGGGCAAGTTTCTCAGTCACAGGAGGTAAGAAGGCCGAGCTTGTGGGAGCCAGAACTAACACCACTTGAGGCCTCCGCGCGCCCTCCGTCTGCCTGCCACGCGCCTGTCCTCGCCGGCCCGGCACTGCTGCCTCACCTTGCCAAAGCTGCCTTCAGCTGTCACCTCCTGCCGGCGCCCGACGAGGCGGCGCGTGTCGCCAGGCCCAGACGCTGACCTCAAGTGGAGTTGACCCCCTGGATCCCACTTGTAGTACCATGCTAGTCCCTGTGTCGGACATACTGCATGCTACCCTGACAAATACTAGTTGCCTGGTGCTCATAACTAAGCTGCGAGGCGCCGCCGCCGCCCTAACTTGCCCCGGTGTCCGTTCCGCAGTGCCTCCGGGTGTCCCATCGCCAACCGCAACAAGATGCGCTCCCTGGAGGGGGGCGGGGGGGCGGGGCTGGGGATGGGCGTCACCATGGGAGTCTCCACTGGTCTCGCGGCCATGGGGGAACCTCGACCTCCTCTCCTGGCGGCGTCCTACTCCACGGGCGGCCCCACTGGCCCACCCACGGCCGCCCACTCCCTCTTCGCCCGCCCACTCCTTCACCCCCTCCAGCCCCCCCCCCGCCAAGAAGCTCAGGATGGATGACTCGTCCCTGGCCTTCAAGACAGGTGCGTCTCTCCCTGTCTGTCTGTCTGTCTGTTTGCCTGTCTGTCTGTCTGTCTGCCTGCCCGCCCTGCCTGCCCGCCCTGCTTCCCTGGGCCTCCCCTGGACCTCCCCCGTCACACCTCTGGACCCCCACCCCTTGTGTCCACCTCTACACACACACACACACACACACACATAGAGGCATCTCCCCCACCCCACACCTCCCCCTGGTACACCAAAGTCCGGGGTGAGGGATGTTTCCTCCCCTCACCCCCCCACCCAACATACCCAAGCATCGCGTGAAGGTAATAGAGGGGGTAGAAGTCTTTCCCTACCACCTTCCGTTCAGTCATTATCTATTTACAGGTGGAGTGTGTGTGTGTGTATGTGTGTGTGTGTGTGTGGCTTGTAGTTAGTTGTAGTTAGGTTTGTTTACTTGTATGTTTGAATCTACATAATATGTACTCACACACACACACACACACACACACACACACACACACACACTAAGCCACCCTATACACCCACAAAGCCTTCACAAACAAAACAAACTGAAAAAAACAATAAGTTATCTCACAGTAAGCCACACACACACTCTAAGCGTCCCCATTGTATTCCAACCCACCCCAACACACACACACACACACACACACACGCACCTATCCCACCCCAACATATCCCATACACTCTCTAAGCCAGCCCAATGTATTCCCACACACACACACACACACCCCAAGCCACCCCCCACACACACTAAGCCAGTTCCTCTCCTGCAGAAGGCGAGGACCCAATTGGCTTGGCCTCAGAGATATCGGAACTACAGAAAGAGAACGGTTCTATGGAATCTCACGTGACCAAATTGCGCCATGACGTCTCTTCTATGGAGGCGGCGCTCAAGGTGGAACAGAAGGTTAGTAGGGAGAGTGGATGGGAGAGTGGATGGGGAGACTAGTATATTTTTTTTTTATTAGCTTAGAACAGAGAGGGGAAATGAGAGGGAATGAGTGGTAGTTACTGGGAGCGTAGGAGGGAGGGTTACTGTGTTGTTAAAGATATCAGAGGAGTGGTGGAAATATAAACAGGGAGGAGTAGTGAGAGAGAATGAGTGTGAGAGGGAGAGTGACAGTGAGAATAGGAGGGAAATTTGATTTATATAGTGCCAAAGATAGAGATGCTTAGTTTTATCAGTCAGGGCAGTCATGGAGGCTTAAGGAGAGAGAGAGAGAGAGAGAGAGAGAGAGAGAGAGAGAGACGCAAATTACATTCAAGTCAGTCCAAACAAACTATGCAAATAATATAATCACAATCACAACTGAGAAAACCAAAGATTCCAGCTCACTTGTATTCGAAGTTTCCATTGCCCTGCCTCAATAATTAATGCCATATTACTAGCAAGTGTGCTGTCAATTCCAGTTGTAGTTTAAAAAGGCTAGTGACAGTTTAACATTCTCTAGTCTAAGTTATCAAGGTTTTCAAGATCGCTTTCATTAATCCATTGGTAGTTTAACAAGCCTAATGTTTAATAGGGTGTAGTGGAAGTTATTAAGGTTTTCAAGAGTGCTTTCATTAATCTAGTGGTAGTTTAACAAGCCTAGTGATAGGTTAACAGGGTCTTGTGGAAGTTACTAAGGTTTTCAAGGGTGTTTTAATGATTTTACAAGTAGTTCAACGAGGCAGATGATAGTTTAACAGGTTGCAGTGGAAGTTATCAGGATTTTCGGGTATGTTTTCATAATTGTAGTGATAATGTAGCACCCAGCATCAACAATAACAAAGCACACACGAGAGCCACTCGTATCATATCTGTGGCCTTTGAAAACTGCCCTGGCGAGAGAGCAAAGCGGTTCATGAGTCAGTAGGCGTATTCCAGACAGGACGACGAGACAGAGGGGTGTGTGTGTGTGTGTGTGTGTGTGTGTGCCGTGGTCAGTATTACGAGGGATAGGCCAAGGAAGGAGTGGCGATGTGTTAAGTGTGTTTGTGTTTTGAGAGAGGCAGTCTTTCATGCCTTGTATATTATTATATAGTTTTATGTTTAACATGGCGGCGTGTTGTCCTGTCTGATCTTCACGCCGACTCTCTCTCTCTCTGTGCGGTGAGTGGTGTAGGTGTAGCAATCTGAGTTTGTAGTCGTCGAGGTGGTGGTGGTGGTGGTGGTGTGTAGAGAAAGGTAGCGGTGAGTGTAGTGGTGTAGGCATGTAGCCAGGCACCCCCAATGGCAGGAAGCCTCACACTGGTGGGAACAACCCCAGTGTGAGGGGCAGGCAGGCCACCCTAACAACACTTGGGCGTGAAGCTCCTCCCCCAACACCTTGACGTCCCCCCAGGAGGCGGCTGGCGCTGGTGAGCGTGGCGCGCAGCTGACGGAGTACTACGAGTCGCTGCGCAACAACGTGATGTCGCTGTTGGAGCACGTGAAGCTGCCAGGCGGCGGCGGCGCGGCGCCCCCCAACGAGCGGCTGAGCCACGACAACTTCGACTCGTACCTCTCCAAGATCCACTCCCTGTGCGCCGACAACTACTGCGACGACAACCGCCCGCTGTACGACAGCGTGCGCTCCGCCCTGCACGACTTCACGGTGCCGCCCACGCCCATCTGACATGACTAGGGGTACGCCGGGGCGGGGTCGGCGCCCCCAGCCGTGGCGGCGGCGGCGGCTAGCGTCCCGCCCACCCACTCCTACTTCCCGACCTCCTTCACCACGCCCTTCTTCGGCGTGCCGCCCGTCAGCACCAGCATGGCCAACAGCATGGCCATGGCCGGCATGGGCGGCGGGGCCATGGCCGGCGGCGGCGGCGGCGGTGGCGGCGGCGCCCCCGGCGGCCACGGGTACGTGAACCCCAGCAACAACGCGGCGCTGGGCAGCAGCAGGTGACGGGCGCCGCCCCGCCCCGCCCCGCCCCGCGCTGCCCCCACCACGAGCTTTAACCTCTGCGATGACTGTACATAGCGACCCGCCCCAATGACAGACCCCAGGCCGGGGCGGGGCGCGGCAAGGCGTAGTGTAGCAGCTTCCCCGTGTCTCTGCTCCGTGTTTCCCGAGGCCCCGCCCCGCCCCGCCCCGCCCCGCCCCGGCCGCCGTCCGGACCCCGCAGGCCCCGCCGTGGAGGCCCCGGACGTAAATCCCTCGGTGTGTTACTGTTTTATATATACTGTATTGACATCATAGATCTTTAGGCTAAACCTTCAAGGTAGTGTGGGAGTGTGCGTCTGTCTGTACGTGGCGGCGGGTGTGTGTGGCGCGTGAAGCGTGTGACGCGTGTGACGCCTGTGGCGGCGAGGCGCGGCGGCCAGGTGCTGCCGGACAATCAAAAGTACACACACACACACACATAAACAAACCGCTGTGGTGGCGCCAGGACGCCACGTCCTCCACATCCCTCCCTCCCGTCAGCTGCCGCTACTTTGCCGGCAGCGACGCCCGCGCCCCGCCGCTGCAGGGCAGACCAGGCGGTCCCCGCCTGTCTCCCTGCCGTGTCTTCGCCCACCCTTCCCCCCCACTAGCGGCAGTGGCACAGGTGCCGGGGGCGCAGCCCCTCCTCGTTGTATTTTTGTAGTGGGTCACTAAGTGACACTTTTGGTAATGGCGGCACGGCGCCGCTCAACATTGATGGGACTCAAGCATGGAGATTCCCCTCGAGCCAGGCCGCGGGGAGCCTCGCGTGCCGCCACCGCCGCCACCGTGAGCTGTGCTGCCTGGCGCGGCGTGGCGGCGCGGTGATGGAGTCAGGCGGCGCGGGCTGCACAGGAGCGTGGCACACCAGTGGTGGTGGCAGGTGGCGGTGAGGCAGACAGTGGGCAGGAGGGACCGCCCCACCACGCCATACCACACCCCGCCACACACCCTGGCAGTGCTGCAGGGTGTGCCCCCACGCCCCCACCAGGAGTGCGGCGCCGCTGGCGTCGTGACAGTGTGCACGCGTCACGCCGTCACCGCCACCGCCTCCGCCAGCAGCAGCAGCAGCAGCAGCAGAAGACTGTTTCTACCAGTTACTTTCGACGTTATCATGTCCTGTTGTGTTCCTTAGGGTGTCAAGCGTTATATCCCCCTCTCCCCCCTCTCCCCATGCCCCCAGCCCCCTCTCCCCCTCCCCTCCTCCCCTCCTCCTCCCCTCCCATTGTTGTGTTGTCACTGGGTCAACGCGGGGGGAGGGTGCGGGGCTGCCAGGCATGCTCCGCCCCCCCCTCCTATTTTTTGTATAAATGTTCCTTATCACTCTGTGTATTAAACTGTCATTTTGAAACTAACACCTGTCTCACTCACACCCCATTTCCCTTGCTGGCTGCAGATGAGGCAGTAGTGGTGGTAGTAGTAGTAGTAGTAGCTATGTACAGGATGACTGGAGTAATATTAGCATCATTATAGTAGTAGTAGTAGTAGTAGTAGCAGTGGTGGTGGTTAACACAATTTTATTACAAGTAGCAGCCACAACGAGGAGGAGGTGAAAGAAAGAGGAGAACTACCACCATCATCACCTACTCCTCTTCTTTCTCCACCTCCTTCATTGAAACTGGTAAGTAAACCGTTGCTTTGTGTGTGTGTGTGTGTGTGTGTGTGTGTGAGTGAAATCTGAGTACACTTAACATCCATTCATAAGTGTTTGAATTATTTACTTATGTCACTTAAACAAGTACTTATATTTGCAGGGGTGAGGGAAGCGGAGAAGCCAAGAAAGGAAGGAAGGAAGAAGAAAAGAAATAGGAGTGAAAAAAGGGGTTAAGAGGAAGCGAAAGAAGGAGGAAGAAGAAAACCGAAAGTGAAGGAAGGAAAGAAGGAAGAGAACAAGACAAAGAAAAAAAATGCAGGAAATTTCAATGTGAGTGTTTTGAGAATCCTTGACAGTTTTTGAGAGAGAGAGAGAGAGAGAGAGAGAGAGAGAGAGAGAGAGAGAGAGAGAGAGAGAGAGAGAGAGAGAGAGAGAGAGAGAGTTGTTTTCTTCCTTTTCCTTTGCCCTTCATCACCACCACCACCTCCTCCTCCTAAGCTTATGCAATTCCTCTCACAAACAGCCTCTCATGGGTCAAGAGGTCTGCTGCTGATTGTTCTTCGTGAGCGTGTGCAAGCAACACATGGGATGACTTGAGTTATTTTAAATATTTAGTTCATTCGTGGACCGTGGCACTTACATGTATCCCACTCCATCTCTCTCTCTCTCTCTCTCTCTCTCTCTCTCTCTCTCTCTCTCTCTCTCTCTCTCTCTCTCTCTCACACACACACACACACACATGCATACACACACACACAGAGAGAGAGAGAGAGAGAGAGAGAGAGAGAGAGAGAGAGAGAGAGAGAGAAAGAGATAAATGTGTGTGTGTGTGTGTGTGTAAGAGGACCCTCTAATGGCAAACAAGCGCTGTCTCAATAACCAGAATTGTGATCCTTATGGCAAACAGCCTCGTCATGGCCAACACGTCTGCTGCTGCTGTTTTTTTTTTTTCTTTGTATTCCCTTTTTGCCCTTCGCTCTCAAAGTCTAGGCAGGTAATGCTCTCAAGATAATGACTGACAGAACATTACTTAAACTTCACCTAACCCAACCTTACCTTATCCAACTTACCTCAGCCTAACCTCACCTCACCTGGCTTGATCTCACCTCACATTACCTTGTTTAATTAACTATCTCAGGTAAAAATAAAAAGGTAGATATTACAGAACAATTCATATTAAAAAAATTATACATAAATATTCAATCTACTCTATTGAATGCCATGGCTTGGGTTTGTACAATGAGTGGGTAGACAAAATATAAAATTATTATTATTATCATGCGACATTATTCACTCTTATTCATACGTAAATACATTCATACATACACAGTTTACATTCTATTATACATCACACAAATTCATCATCATCCTTATCATTGTCACTGTTATTATTATCATTGTTACTATTGTCATCATCGTTATTATCGTCATTATCATCAGCTTCACTGTCATCACCACCACCACCACTTGCCTTTATTGCCACCATCATAATCATCGCCACTTTAAATTATTATTACCACCATAGTTAACTAAAACACACACACAGCTCCCATCACTGACTAGTTACATCAATAGCATCAACATTTCTTCTTGAGACGAAACCCATTTTTTGGATCAGTATTTACACCCACACTCTAAATGCTCCTCGGCCTCTATCACTACGTCAGGGCCCCCAGAGTCGTTAAACAAGCGGAGCACCTTGGTCACTTGTCTCGTCGCCTCACACGTGCCCTCCACCACGCCAAACTCGTCGCCACAGAAGGCCATTTGGTCACAGCAGCGGAAGACAGCGACGTGTCTCTGGAATATGTAGTCCCAGCGAGAGTCTCTCATGTCCAGGATGGTTTCTAGCGGCACTTTAGTCTTCACTGGCCTGCACCCGAGGCCTGTGGGGGAGAGAGACGGGTTAGAATGCTGGTGAGAAGGGTTAGTCTTGTACCCAGGATTGTGAGGGACAGACGAGACGAGGCGAGTCAGAATACTGGTGAGGAGAAGGGTTAGTTTTATACCCAGGGTTGTGAAGGTCAGAGGACACTACAACGACGCAATAAGCCAAGGCTGCACAGGAACAAGCGGAATTAGTCACAAATGCTCTCTCGTTAGACATCAGACTTCTTCCAGATTCTGGCCTCCGGTAGGGCCTAATATGGTATACAATAATAATAATAATAATAATAATAATAATAATAATAATAATAATATAGGCGTTATACAGCAAACACCCTCAAATATCCAGGAATAACGCCTTCGCCGTGACTCATTCACTGTACGTCTCTGAAATTTCACTAGCTGATGTCATTGGGTGGTGTAACATATAGACAGTGACACCAGGAACAGGGCGGGGCAAGAAGGGAAGAGGGGGAAGGGGGAGGTGGGGACTGAGGGGGTGAGGGTTTGTTCTGCTTACTGTTCGCTCGTTCTTTCGCTCTGTTTCGAAAATTCTAGGGGTGGTGGGTGGAATCAAAGTGCATTACGGGGAAGCGCAATGTCTGTGCTACGTAATTTGCTCAGTTAAACTTTTAAGAAGCAAAGGGAAATGGGGGAAAACGTGCAAGGAATATCAACTTTTCATTTATATACGGTAACTTCTCAGCGCGTTCCTTTGCGCATCACTGACACTCTCTCTCTCTCTCTCTCTCTCTCTCTCTCTCTCTCTCTCTCTCTCTCTCTCTCTCTCTCTCTCTCTCTATTCGTTAGTCTTCTCTACTTTCTATCTCGCTGCGCGCAACAACATGCCTGCGAAAGGGAAAGAAGATAAGGGTGGACAGAATGCTGGTGAGAAAAAAGATAGTTTGTTTTGTACCGGGGCGTGTGAGGGAGAGACACTAGAAAAAGATAATAAGAGATAAAAGAGATAATAAAAAACGAGAGAAGAAAAGAAACACGGAAGATAAAGAGGAAGTAAAACAGAAAAAAATATGACAGATAAAACGAAAAGGCAAGGAAGAAACACTAGAGAAAGAGAAGTAAAAAGAGAAAGATGAGATAAGAAAGGGAAGATGAAGGGAAATAAGAGGAAAATAAAATATGGAGTGATAAACAACGCAAGGAAGACACCAGAAAAAAACTCACAACAAACTAACGATAAACGAACGAAATACCACGAAAGAAATAAGAAATAGGAAAACGAAAGCACGACACGAATTATCATGACGCGCGCGCACACACACACACACACACACGGCCTAAATTCTCAAAACGTTTGACTCTTCCTTAACCGTTTCTGTGGGGCACATTTTTTTTTTCTATTTATTTATTTATTATTTTCCTTCCTGTTGTGTTGTGGTTCCGTGTTAACCTGTGTATGAATGGGCCGTGTTCTGAAACCCTTTGCTCTCTCACAATCCCTATTTTCAAGGTCACAGAAATGACTAGCCGGGGTTTCAAAAGTGCTTATCCTGCTCATAATGTAGGAGTGTTGTTAATCTGTCACTAGAGACGTAAAAACACCGCTAAAACCCCCGTGACTTATTAAAAAGGCCTGAATTCTTAAACGCTTTGTTCCCTCACCACGCCTGCTCTCCAAGGCCAGAGATGACTAGCAGGACTTGTATGCATTTATCCTTTTAATTACGTAATCTCGTTAATATCACGAACTCAATAAAACACCCTCAAAAACCTGCGTCACTTCACATTACTCCTTTGAAAACCCTAAAAACTGTTGAAAACCACAGTAATAATAATAATAATAATAATAATAATAATAATAATAATAATAATAACGAAGAAGAAGACTTACCAATCAATTCTTGCACAGTGTCATTCCAAGAGGGCCTCTGAGAAGAACGAGCCGATGACGAGGAAGAATTATCACTCCCGATCGCTTCACTCTCATTCCGACTCTGACTCCCGCCCTGAATACTGTGGGAGAGGCCAATAGAGTACCCAAGGGCAGTACAGGCCAGGGCAGTCACCACAAAGGCTAGAATCACAGTGCATTTCACCCGACCTTCATTCACTGTGACCTCCACAGGATGCATCAGAGTGCAGGAGTTATAGCCAGCACGGCTGCTAACTGACTGACTGTGTGTGTGTTGTGTAAGGGGCACAAGTGGGTGGTGTAGTAAGTTTTCCTACTCCTCCTCCTCTCCCTCTCCCTCGTCCTCCTCCTCTCTCCCCCGTCCTTGTCTTCCTCCTCCTCCTCTTCTAGGTTAGATCATATAATTAATTTCCACTGGAGAAAACGTTTTGTGTGTGTGTGTGTGTGTGTGTGTGCGCGCGGCAAAGATATTATCTTCCTTTTTTTTTTTTTTTTTTTAAACGTTTTGCTTCTCTTCATCCTCCTCCTTTTATTTATTCATGTATCCATTCGCGCGCACGTGTGTGTGTGTGTGTGTGTGTGTGTGTGTCAGTCAACAACCTTTTTGCGCACTTGAGAAGTGAGAGTGCTAATTAAGATGCACGTGTGAAAGAGGTGATGAAGTAATGAACACACACACACACACACACACACACACACACACACACACACACACACACTAAATCAAAATTAGAAGAATGAGAACAACAATGATGAGGAGAAGGAGAAAGAAGGAAGAATCACTTTAGTTCCCAGAATAGAAAACGTGTTGCGCGCATGTGTGAGTGTGTGTGTGTGTCCTCCATTATTTCAGGAATCCGGACAATTTGGCCACGGACGATTTGGCCACGGACGATTTGGCCACGGGATGTCACCCTAGGACGTTTTGGCCACGGTGGGTAGGACATTTTGGCCACGGGAGAAAATACTAGGAATCTATTGCACTTAGTAGCTTGCTTATTAAGTAAAGGAAAAAATCTTTAGTCTGTTTTATTATCCAAAAAAGTTCTCTAATCTGTTCTGTTAGGTTAGGTTAGGTTAGGTTAGGTTAGGTTAGGTTAGGTAATAAATACGAATATTAATAATAATTGTGAAAATATGTAAATAATACAAAATATAATATATATTACAGTAAATATGTTTCATGGTCAAAACGTCCACCTTGGGAAGTTCCCGTGGCCAAAACGTCCTACGGTGACATCCCGTGGCCAAATTGTCCGTGGGCAAATCATCCGTGGCCAAATCGTCCTACACCCATTATTTCACCATCTTTGACAAGTGCACGTTAATTATCACGCACTAACCTGTCTAATACTCAAAAGGCTGATGACACACACACACACACACAGCGCGCTTCACGGCACAAATGAAGTGGCAGCATAAATAGTGTTAGTAGTAATGGTGGTGGTGGTGGTGGTGGTAGGATAAGTGACAGTAGTGGTGGTAGTGGTGGTGGTGGTAGTACTAAAGTAGTTGTGAAGTGTAAGGTGGAGAGGAGTGAGTGGAAAGTGAAGGCAATCTGTCATAGAGAGAGAGAGAGAGAGAGAGAGAGAGAGAGAGAGAGAGAGCAACTAAACATAGATCGAGAAATGACGAGTAGAAACACAAATAGAAAGAAAAAAAGGAATCAGTATGAAGAGAAGAAAAAAAGAAAAAAAGAAAATACAGGAAGAAATTCATTGCAGTTCATTATTCTTGACTGGTGAGGTCTTAGACACGCGCGTGCGCACACACACACACAAACCCAGAAACATGACGCAATAAAAGCATGAGAGAGAGAGAGAGAGAGACTTCCAATAGTAGCAGTAGTAGTTATTTAGTGAGTGGTAGTAATTGTAGTTTAACAGTAATAGTAGTAGTAGTAATAGTTGCATCACCAATACCACCACCACCACCACTACCAGCGGAGGGCCACTTCATGGAAAAGTAATTAACATCTAAGAATGTGTGACGACAGTTAGTGGAAAATTAATGCCATTTTTTACCGTTTTCGTAGTCTCTCTCTCTCTCTCTCTCTCTCTCTCTCTCTCTCTCTCTCTCTCTCTCTCCACCTAAACTTTACAGCTTTGGGAGGAGAGAAATCAATCACAAACTCACTAATATTCATGTTACTTTTTATTACACACACTGCAATACTTGGTGGGCCTAGTAGCAGTAGACACCAGGGTCCCACAGAATACACACAGGTACACTCACAAACTTAAGTGTACTAACTGTAGAATTCACAAGCCTGTTAAGAGTTACTAGTTAGAATTATTGTAGTTCTTAATACCCTAACCTAATGTTGTCTTACTTAAACCACCACACACATTACTGACTTGAGTTTGTTGCTTTTCAAGATTCACACATAATTTTTCAGTTTGTTATATTCATACATACACAAACATACATACATAAATACTTTGTATATTGTCTATATACCACATTGACAGATTGACTGCCACACACACACACACACACACACACACACCATACTTAGCTCAGTGACTATAAAGAAAGAGAACAGATCTGTATACTAGAGAACACTTCATTATTCTAAAATCTTCATTCTCTCTTACAGGAACTCCTCCTGTGTCTATGGAAGGGACAACTGACCATCCAACCCAAGGTCAACCATCCAAGTTTTTCAAAGCCATCAATCTCAACCATCCAGGACATTAGCTCTAAGTCACAAATCAAGTTTTTCAAAGGAAGAGATTAGCTGCAAGAGTAATCAAGTTTTTCAAAGCATGTCTCAACCTACCATCCAGAAGAGAGGCCATCTGCTCACCATTCACCCAAGAGAAGCTGCAACACCATCCAAGACACACGTCATCAACTCAACTATACAACTTTACAAGATTTATTTATTTATTGTTTTCCTGTAACACACACACACACACACACACACACACACACACACACACACACACACACACACACACACACACACACACACACACACACACACACACACACACACACACACACAGTTTCATCTGTCTATTGTATTTATATTTGTTTTTGTGTGTTTTCATCACTTTTTTTGTATTCATTAATTTTCCCAGATGTAATTTACTCACTAGTTGCATTCTTCCCTCCTCCTCTTCTTAACACTTAAATTTTACAAAGAACTGAATTCTAATTATTTTTCTTATGCAACACACTCGCAATACACTCACATGCAACACTCACATACAGCCTCCCCCCCCACTCTCTCTCGCAATACACTCACATGCAACACTCACATACAGCCTCCCCCCCCACCCCACTCTCTCGCAATACACTCACATGCAACACTCACATACAGCCTCCCCCCCACTCTCTCTCTCTCTCTCTCTCTCTCTCTCTCTCTCTCTCTCTCTCTCTCTCTCTCTCTCACCACACCCCACAGCTCCACAGTATGACCCCCCACAGTATGTTTACAAACCCACAGTCACTCCCCCACAGCCTCAAAAATTTTCTCTCTACATTCAGTTTACAGTTTTAATTCTTAACGTTTCCTCTCTGTATAGTGTAAGTTTTTGAGTGCACAGACAGAGATAGACAGACAGACAAGTAGACAGCAAGCTAACAACACAAACTCATGCAAACAATGACACTATTATTCCTTCCCAAAATATGAAGTGACACAAAACACATATACATAACTCTGACACAAACACACACAGTTATTTTATCTATCACAATGATGTTTTCTGTTGACCCTTAGTATGTTGTGGGAAATTTACTGCATGATATTACCCCATTCCTTTATCAGCAAGTAGAAGGGAAAATAGAATGGGCTGAACCTTTCATACTGTGTCACCAAGTGTGTGGCAGCAGTTCTGGCCGGTGAGGACACGAAGACACGGTAACACTGCCACTGACTGATGCCCTCTCACTCACTGACTGGTCTACCTATTTCTAATGAATTTGCCTTAACACATACAGCAAACTAATACATTTCTACCAAAACACTCAGTCAAAGTGTTAGGTTACTTAATAAAAACTATCTGGTGACTTACTATCAAATGATGGTTTTGGTGGAAATAGTAAAATTTTGTGCACATTTTCAAACAATACAAATACATAGAACAATCAGTGAGTGAGTGAGAGCATCAGCCAGTGG
Organism: Scylla paramamosain; assembly: GCF_035594125.1. Taxonomy (NCBI): domain Eukaryota; kingdom Metazoa; phylum Arthropoda; class Malacostraca; order Decapoda; family Portunidae; genus Scylla; species Scylla paramamosain. Next base: position 6,699,999 of record NC_087195.1, read on the forward strand.
TAGTGTTAGTATGCCCCTGTGTCCTCCCTGCCTCAATACTGCCACACACTTGACAACACAGTACAGCTACAGTGTTAGTATGCCCCTGTGTCCTCCCTGCCTCAATACTGCCACACACTTGACAACACAGTACAGCTACAGTGTTAGTATGCCCCTGTGTCCTCCCTGCCTCAATACTGCCACACACTTGACAACACAGTACAGCTACAGTGTTAGTATGCCCCTGTGTCCTCCCTGCCTCAATACTGCCACACACTTGACAACACAGTACAGCTACAGTGTTAGTATGCCCCTGTGTCCTCCCTGCCTCAATACTGCCACACACTTGACAACACAGTACAGCTACAGTGTTAGTATGCCCCTGTGTCCTCCCCTGCCTCAATACTGCCACACACTTGGACAACACAAAGTATGGTGCTGCCACTATCAAAAGTCAGAGTTAACACCATAGAACAGAAGAAAAGTTGACTAGTATGTTTTTTCTCTTCAACAGTCATAACACTCGCACAAACACAATGCACAGACACTACAGTTGTTACAGATAAGTGTGTGTGTGTGTGTGTGTGTGTGTCTAAATCTCTCTTTCTATCCACACTGCTTTCTCCTTCACTCAAGCATCTTACTCTTGGGAAATCTCTCTCTACTCACTCATGCACTTCACATCAACAAGAGTCTAGATAAAAGTAGTTACACAACTTCCTACTTGTGACAGTAACACTGGTAGCCTAACACAGGTACACACAAATACAGGTACACACAAGCACAGGTACATACACCGAGACAAGTTTAGAGTAAGAGAAATATTTGTACCAGCCAGGTTTAGTTTTACATTTGTTTGTTTGTTTTAAGATTTTCACTTTTCTTTTTATCAAAGAAGAATTAAAGATATATCATTTTATTTTACTTGGTGTCTCTTATTCTTATTCTTCCTTCTTTCTCTCTTTTCTAATTTCTAAGTGTTTTAAGGATTCTGTTCTTGTTTGTAAGTATGCAGATGCCAGTAGATGTAAATTTAATAGTAGTAGTAGTAGTAGTACATTGATCTCTTTTTGCCTGGCTAGTACAATTTTAAGTACTACACATACATATCACCTTTAATAGTAGTAGTAGTAGTAGTAGTAGTACATTGATCTCTTTTTGCCTGGCTAGTACAATTTTAAGTACATATCACCAAGTGTACATGGACAAAGAACACACACACACACACACACACACACACACACAGCACTTCAGAGGTCCAGATAGGTGACTTTGGTGGCGGTGAGAGAACCACAGGCTGCCAGGAGACTCGCAGCACACACAACAGCAGTGGTGGACCCAACGGCAGCAACAATAGACCCCATGCAAGAGGACAAGATGAACTGAGCGAGGAAGACCATAGAGGAGACAATGGCCACGTCAGTCCCTAACCCCCTCACCTGCTGCTCCGGTCCTGCCCAGTCTCCATCAGTGGCCATGAACTGCAGAAAAGGAAGGAGGGGTTATGTGTGAGGGAGGGAAACTAGAGGGAAGGCTAAGGTGTTCTTAAATGCTTCCTATCTTCTTTCAACAAGCTCCAGGGAACTTATTAAGAGCAGAGGGAAGACTGAAGAAAAGCCGAGGTGTTTCATATTGTCATGGCTGTAGTGGAATAAATAATGTGCTTTTTCTTACGATTCTGAAGCCCTGTCCACATTATTGAGCATGCTTGACGGGCAAACAGTGATACCAGATCCCATTCCAATACATAAGCAATGAGTGTGAGTGGCAGGCACGAAAGTGACATCAGAAGCGAGGAAACTGCAGGCAAACGAGGGGGCAACTGCCTGTGAGTGAGCTTGAAGGAAACGCCAGAAACTGTTTCAACTGGTATGATGCGAAACACTAACGGTTTACTCGGAACTATGTAGGAATCTGTCTCATGTTCAGTGTTCTGTGCATATCAGCATGTCTGGTGGTCCTTCTACAAGTGTAATTGAAGGAACAAACTTTCAGTGGTCCAAGCAAGATACAACATGGATAATTGATATGTACTGGCAAAAATCTTGCTTGTGGAACATAAGTGCTGATTATAAGGACTGAAATAAACGAGTAGTAGCCCTTACAGCAATAACAAAGGAAATACTAAAGAAGTATATATCCATTACCATTGCGGATATAAAAAAGAGACTAGATACTTTGCGAAATCAGTACAGGCGTGAAATGCGACAGAAAGAAAACTGTCGCAAGTCAGGAGCTGGGACGGACGACGTGTACAGCCCCAAGTTATGGTGCTATGATGACCTTTCTTTTCTCACTGATGGTGGCACAATGAGGACATTCATGGCACAATGGTGGCACAATGAGGATGGTGAAGGAGTAGATATTGTGAGCTAAACTACATCTGGTAGCACTGTTTGTTGCCAGATCCCTGCCTGTGGTTTTCCCACTTCTTACGTCATCAACCCTCATTCTCACTACTATAGTGATCTGGTATCACTGTTTACCTGTCGAGCATGCTCAATAGTGTGGACAGGGCTTAAGGTTATGTGTGTGTTTCCTAAAGATCTTGAAGACTAAAGAGGCTAGAATGTTTCTTAAATGCTTCTTATTGCCTTGACTTCCTTATAGTGGAATTAATAAGGTGATTTTTTGTGATTCTTGGGAGTTGTGTGTGAGTGGAGGCCTGTGGGAAGATTGAAGAAAGACAGGGCTGTTTCTTAATGTCTTGTCTTGTCTTGGTTTTAATGGAAGTTACTGGGGTTTTCAAGGGTTTTTTTTATGACTCAAGGGACAGTTTAATGAGGATTCTACATCTCTGACAGGCTGAGGTGGAAGTTGTGGTTTTCAAGGGTGTTTTCATAATTCTACTGGAAGTTGTCGGGGCTTTCAAGAGTCAAGTGATAGTTTAACAGGCTGTAATGGAAGTTACTGAGGTTTTCAAGGGTGTTTTTATGATTCCAGTGATAGTTTAACAGGCTGTATTGGAAGTTATAAGGGTTTTCAAGGGTGTCTTCATGATTCTAGCAACAGTTCAACATGCATTCTTCAACATCAACACACACACACACACACACACACACACACAAGCACACAGGAAAACCAGACACTGACAGTAACACATCAAAAACTCTCACTCTCACACTCGCTCTCACCTTCGAGTCGCTGTTGCCAAGACAGGAGGACAGAAGTTGGCGAGCTTTTGACACCACCCACACATCCTCACACTTGATCTACGGGTTATACAGACACAGCTACAGGGAGGCTGGCAGGGTACAGGAGTAGGGTAGAGACGAAGGTTAAAACAAAATACAGGGATGGAATAGCACAGACTGGGATGGATGGGGACAGAATAGATAGACAGGAAGAATAAAATACACAGGATACAGTAAGGACAAGGATAGATGGATGGAAATGATAGAATAGACAGGAAATACAGAGACAGAATGGATAGAAATGACAGAATACATAAAGAGGAGTATGAAGAGAGGAAAGGAAGGAAAGGATGAAATATAAGATTAGAAGGAAGAGTAGGGAGGAAGGAAAGGATGAGAAATAGGATTAAAAGGAAGAGTAGGAAGAGAGGAAAGGAAAAGAAATTAAGGATGGACAATACATTTACAAGAAAGAATAGGAAGAAAGGAAAGGAAAATAGGAAGAGAAGGAAGAATAGGAAGAAAAAGAGGAAAGGAAAGGAAATGAAGGACAAAAGACAGAATTGGATGAACAGGAAAGGATAAACAGAAGATAACAGAAGGATGAATAGATAATAACATAAATAACAAGAAACAGAAGATTAGAGGGATAGGAAAGGATGAATAGAAGATTAAAGGAAGAGAAAAAGAAATTAAGATAAAAGACAGGAATAGAAAGATAGGAAAGAATAAATAAAAGATAACAAGGAAAAGTTGATAATAAAGAATAAATAAGAAATTAAAATAGGATTAATGAAGGAAAGAAGAGAAAATACTTGAGATTATGAGTATTTGAATTACTTACTTTACTTAAAGTTTTATTACTTGCAGAAAAGTAATTATGAAAAGGGTGATGATGATAAAAGGAAAGCAAATCTTACACTAACTTATATGAATATTACACTTATTTTTTACTCTAGATGCTGGATATGAAAGCACTGGCAACACACACACACACACTCACACACACACACACACACACACACACACACACACATCTCTCACTCACATCAACCAAAGCAAACAATTTAAAACACTCATCCATCACACACCCCCACACACACACCTCACTCATACCCTCACTCACCCACACACACATACACACACATCATCCTGCACCATCACTCACCATGCCAGACTCGTGATAGTGAGCCACCAGCAGGTATGGCATGGTGAAGAGGGTGGAGTACATGACACCAGCACAGCATGAGAAGATGATGACAGCTGCTGGGTGTCTCAGGGCAGCCATGAACACCATTCCCACACTGTACACCAGCTGGCCATAGACATACACTGGCCGGGCTCTGTAATGTATTGGGGGGTGGGGGGGTATTAGAGTACATACATACATACATACATACATACATACATACATACATACATACATACAAACATATACAAATGAGGTTTTCTAATTCCAGTGAAAATAAAATGAAGGAGAGTTGAGAAAGTGAGAAAGAAAAGAATGACAGATAGATAGATGGATAGATACACAGATAGATAGAGGTTAGGTTAGTTAGGATTAGGTTAGGTTAGGTTATAGGAATGTAAGTGTTATACAGTGGTGATAGAGGAGGTATATAGATAAATAGATAGATAGAGTCTGGTTGGTGGTGCTTGTACACAGATAGACAGGTTGGTAGATAAAGACAGATTAGATACACAGAATTAAAAGAATAAAAACAGACTGAAAGAACACTAAAACAGAGAGAGAGGGAGAGGGAGAGAGTGAAAAAAGATGGAGACAGACTGAAAATGTAAATGGACAGAGAGTAATGTAGTAACTATATGATGCTGCCTCTTGTACACTAATAGACAGATAGATAAATAGATAGACAGACAGATGGAAAGACAGATGGACAGATGGATAGACAAATTACGTAACACAGAGAAACAAAACATCACTCCTTACATAAAAAAAAAAAAAAAAAATAGATAAAACTCACAACACACACAGACACGCTCACATACCCAAAGCGCTTGACCAGTTTTTCAATGAGGAATGAGTAGCAGGAGCAGGAGAGGGAATAAAGCGCCATGCCCCAGCAGCCAAACCGGACCCCATCGATGTACAAGCGCTTCTCCTGGCTGCCATCTGGGGCCTGTTGAGAGAGAGAGAGAGAGAGAGATGAGGTACATTAGGACACAGGAACACACACACACACACACACACACACACACACACACACACACACACACACACACTAAAACACCCCCAAAACACTGAAAACACCCCCAAAACACTCCCATCACACAACAAAACACCCCCAAACACACATCAAAACACCCCAAATTCACATATTCTCCCTCAAAACACACCCACACACCCCAACTCCACCCAAACACCAATACTCACACCAGGGTCTCCTCCAAACACCGCCTCCCCCACAAAGTCGGTGAAGTAGAGGGAGTAGCACACCAAAGACATCCAGCAGAAGAGGTTGGTCAGGCAGAGCAAACGTAAAGACTGTGGATGAAGAGAGGTGAGGTTAGGGAAGGTGGAGGTGGTGGTGGTGGTGGTGGTGGTAATAGTAGTAGTAGTAGTAGTAGTAGTAGTAGTAGTAGTAGTAGTAGTAGTAGTAGTAGTAGTAGTAGTAGTAGTAGTAGTAGTAGTAGTAGCAGTAGTAGTAGAACTTTTAAAGAGTTAGGGAATTAAAAACAAGAATTGGGGAGTTTCAAAGAAGAATTAGTTTTAAAGAGTTAGAGAGTTTAAAAGAAGAATTAGGGAGGTTTAAAGAATTAGGAAACTAAAAACAAGAATTAGGGAGTTTCAAAGAAGAATTAGCTTTTAAAGCCAGAGAGTTAAAAAGTAGAATTTGAGAGGCTTAAAGAGTTAGAAGGTTAAAAAAAACCCTTAAAAATGTTACTATACTGATGCAGTTTAGTACCAATTACGAGAAAGGTGAGATAATTGTGACACACCAACACAAATAAGAAAGAGTTACCTGTCCCATATATAAAGACAAGAGAAATAGAAAGGCAAGATATAACTGTGATAAATTAATACAAGTGAGGAGTGAAAGCAGGAAAATAAAGGTAATTACAATATAAGACAGGTGAGAAAGATTTACCTGTGGCATGTAAACAATGGATAGAAGGTACTGTCTTAAGGTAGCAGCTGGGATGACCTCTGCTTCTCCTACTCCTTCTCCTGCTCCTGCTGCTTCTACTTCTCCTCCTTCAGGTACCTCTGCCTTCACTTCTGTTGGTTCCTGTAGTAGTAGTAGTAATAGTAGTAGTCTTATATAACATTGTATATAATAAGCATATAATAAAAAAAAAGTAGGTAAATATCTCTCTCTCTCTCTCTCTCTCTCTCTCTTACCTGCGTGTTGAAGGAAGTTTCTTGATCCTCAGAGTAATTTTGGTAGCCTGCCTCTGTTCCCTGCTCCGCTCCGTGGCCGTTCTGTAGTAGTAGTAGTAGTAGTAGTAGTAGTAGTAGTAGTAGTAGTAGTAGTAGTAGTAGTAGCAGTAGTAGTAGTAGTAGTAGTAGTAGTAGTAGTAGTAGTAGTAGTAGTAGTAGTAGTTTATAATGAAAAATAGTTATTCCTTACAAACTAAAATATATAAATAATCATTCTCTCTCTCTCTCTCTCTCTCTCAAGGGAAGGAGAATGAAGAGGGAAAACCATAATTCATGAGGGGATAAGACAGTGAGATACTGTGTGAGAAAGAGAACGAGTGATACAGCGCCTCATAGAAAACGAGCTAAGAGGCAGATATTTTAAGGGTGACTCAAGGATATTTCTTTTTTTTTTTTATGGTAAACTATTTTTTCAGTGATAGTTTGGCAGAGAGAGAGAGAGAGAGAGAGAGAGAGAGAGAGAGAGAGAGAGAGAGAGAGAGAGAGAGAGAGAGAGAGAGAGAGAGAGAGAGAGAGAGAGAGAGAGAGAGAGAGAGAGAGAGAGAGAGACGAAGGCTGAGAAAGAAAGAATGGGAAACATTAAGGAAAGAAAATAGAAAGATACGAAAAATAATTAAATAGAGAAAGAAAGAAAGAAACAATCAAAGGAGGAGGAGGAGGAGGAGGAAGAACAAGAACAAGAAGAACAAGAACAAGAAGATGAAGGAACTGACAAAACATTCAAATTGAGAGAGAGAGAGAGAGAGAGAGAGAGAGAGAGAGAGAGAGAGAGAGAGAGAGAGAGAGAGAGAGAGAGAGAGAGAGAGAGAGAGAGAGAGAGAGAGAGAGAGTTATCTTTACTCACCACAATAGGAAGAGAGCTGGGTCGAGGGGGGGGCTTATCCATGGTACCGTAGCCCCCCCTCCCCTCTTCTTCCAATGCTTGCTCCGGCCCCTGTGGAGAGAGAGAGAGAGAGAGAGAGAGAGAGAGAGAGAGAGAGAGAGAGAGAGAGAGAGAGAGAGAGAGAGAGAGAGAGAGAGAGAGAGAGAGAGAGAGAGAGAGAGTTAGTATATTAGTATGAACTGGATAAAATGACTGCATGGCTGACTGGCTAACTGACTAACAAAATATGAATAAAACAAACAAAGCAACTTTAATTGAAATGAAACACACACACACACACACACACACACACACACACACACACACACACACACACACACACACACACACACATGCACAAACAAACAAACAAACATTCTTGCGCACACAATACCACACCTCCTTCTCCCCCTTTTCAAAACAGTGTTGCCATATTTACGTGCCTCGTGGGGACCAAATTAAGTTGGTAACACTGTTTTGGTGTTGGTGAGGGAAACTGATTGGTAATACTGCGTCAGAGCTATAATAGAGGTCTGAGGTCTCTCTCTCTCTCTCTCTCTCTCTCTCTCTCTCTCTCTCTCTCTCTCTCTCTCTCTCTCTCTCTCTCTCTCTCTCTCTCTCTCTCTCTCTCTTTCTCTACGTATCTAAACAATATAAATAAATAATAGAATAAAAGGATAAAATAACTAAAATATATATATATATATATATATATATATATATATATATATATATATATATATATATATATATATATATATATATATATATATATATATATATAAGAAAACAATTGGTTAGTAAAGCAGGAAGACTCCTCCCCACCCACCCGTCCACTCACCGCAAGTCAACAACTCATCCACTCTCACATCCACATACCGCCCCCAACCAACCTACCGATACACCCACCCACACACCCCACCCAAACCCAACCCAACCTAACCCAACCCAACCTTACCCAACCTAACCTAACCTAACCTAACCCGACCCAACCCAACCCAACCCAACCCAACCCAACCCAACCTAACTCAACTCAACTCAACCCAACCTAACCTAACCTAACCCAAGCTAACCTAACCTAAACCAACCCAACCCATCCACGCTCCCAGCTTACCTTAGCCAGTTCATCTCTAGAAGACTTTTCCAGCACGTCCAACGGCACCTCTTTGAACGAGTAGAGGGTACTGAAGACACACACGATAAAGATGAAGGTCACCAGCGTAAACACCGCCCGCACATGCCCCCCTAGCAGCATGCCTGGGGAGAGGGAGGGTGAAGGAGGGTGAAGAGGGGAGATGGAGGAGAGCAAGGTTGTGAGGGATTGAGATGGTGAGGGGTGAGGGGTGAGGGAAAGTAATTGAAAGTGAGAGGAAAGGTGTAAAATAGTGAAAAACAGCTGAAAATGAGCGAAAAGTGAGTAACATAGTGAACGTGAGTGAAAATGAGCGGAAAGTGAACGAAAAAAAATAAAATGAGCCGAAAATAAAAGTAAAATGGTGAAAAACAACTGAAAATGAACGAAAAGTCAGAGTAATATAGTGAAAATGAGTGAAAGTGACCGGAAAGTGAACGAAATCAAATAAAAATGAGCCGAAAATGAAGGTAAAATGGCGAAAAGCGAATGCAAATGAACGAAAAGCGAGAATGATAGCGAAAATGACCAGAAAATGAACGAAAAAAAAGTGAAAACGAAGCGAAAATGAAAGCAGAACAGTCACAATACGACCGAAAACTTAAGGAAAGTGAAAATGAACCAGCGGAAAAGTCACTGAATAATCTGAATGTGACTGAAAATACGTGACAGTGAGAGGTGAACTTACCAATAAAGGTGGCGTCCCAGTTAATCCCTCCCATGGCGTACCCCAGGCCGCCCCCGAGCCCCGCCATGATGGTGAAGGTAGACAGACCCACCGCATGATCCTCTGGGGGCGGGGGAGAGAGGGGGGAGACGTGGACAGGTAGATAAGCAGTTAGATGAGAAAGTACGTTAATTACAAGTAGATTAATTAATAAGTAGATAGGTAGATTGAAAGATAAATAGATAAGTAGATAGGCAGATAAGTAGGTATTTGATAGGTAGATAAATGAATGGTATAATTGATGAGTCGTAAATTTAAAAGGTAAAGGAGTTAATTTGTTTATAAGTAGATAGGTAATTACATAGATAATATAAGTAGGTATAAGTAGATGAGTTAAAAAGTATAAAGTCATATAAGTAGACGAGTTTTTTTAAGTACTGTCGCATTAAGTAGACAAGTTAATAAGAGGACAAATTAACAAAATAAATAAATGAATGAATAAATAAAATAAAAAGTAGAGAGATAAAAGACCTCTCTCTCTCTCTCTCTCTCTCTCTCTCTCTCTCTCTCTCTCTCTCTCTCTCTCTCTCTCTCTCTCCCTGATTGCTTTCCCCAACAGTAAATCCAAGAAAGCGAAGAAGATAAGGTTTTGAAAATTAATTGAAACTTCACAGCGATGGATTTGAGAGAGAGAGAGAGAGAGAGAGAGAGAGAGAGAGAGAGAGAGAGAGAGAGAGAGAGAGAGAGAGAGAGAGAGAGAGAGAGAGAGAGAGAGAGAGAGATGAAGCTCGAAAAAGGAGAGAAGTGCATTGACTGGCTGCCAGT
>NC_087195.1:6715000-6725000 GCF_035594125.1 Scylla paramamosain
CACTTTGCAAAAGTTGTCTTTGGTTATCCGAGTCTACCTTATTTGCAATTTTTGTGTCGTCCGCGAATTTTGATCATTTACATCTTATCCCTTCCTCGATGTCATTTATATATATAATAAAAAGAATCGGCCCCAGAACTGATCCTTGAGGAACACCACTGGTTACGTTAATCCAATCTGAAGATTTACCATTTATCACTACTCGCTGTTTACGGTCTGACAGCCAATCCTCAATCCATGCTGCGATGGTCATCCTCTTTTAGAGATTTTGGTGAAACTTTTGCTGTTGCCTTGGACATATCAAAAGCCTTTGATAGAGTCTGGCACAAAGCTTTGATTTCCAAACTACCCTCCTACAGTTTCTATCCTTCTCTCTGTAACTTCATCTCAAGTTTCCTTTCTGACCGTTCTATTGCTGCTGTGGTAGACAGTCACTGTTCTTCTAAATCTATTAACAGTGGTGTTCCTCAGGGTTCTGTCCTGTCACCCACTCTCTTCTTATTATTCATTAATGATCTTCTAAACCAAACTTCTTGTCCTATCCACTCCTACGCTGATGATACTATCCTGCACTTTTCCACGTCTTTTCATAGACGTCAAACCCTTCAGGAGGTAAACATATCACGCAGGGAAGCCACAGAACGCCTGACTTCTGATCTATCTAAAATTTCTGATTGGGGCAGAGCAAACTTGGTATTGTTCAATGCCTCAAAAACTCAATTCCTCCATCTATCAACTCGACACAACCTTCCAGACAACTATCCCCTCTTCTTCAATGACACTCAATTGTCCCCCTCTTCTACACTGAACATCCTCGGTCAGTCCTTTACTTATAATCTGAACTGGAAACTTCACATCTCATCTCTAGCTAAAACAGCTTCTATGAAGTTAGGTGTTCTGAGACGTCTCCGCCAGTTTTTCTCACCCCCCCAGCTGCTAACTCTGTACAAAGGCCTTATCTGTCCATGTATGGAGTATGCTTCACATGTCTGGAGGGGTTCCACTCATACTGCTCTTCTAGACAGGGTGGAATCAAAAGCTTTTCGTCTCATCAACTCCTCTCCTCTAACTGACTGTCTTCAGCCTCTCTCTCACCGCCGCAATGTTGCATATCTAGCTGTCTTCTACCGCTATTTTCATGCTAACTGCTCTTCTGATCTTGCTAACTGCATGCCTCCCCTCCTTCCGCGGCCTCGCTGCACAAGACTTTATTCTTTCTCTCACCCCTATTCTGTCCACTTCTCTAACGCAAGAGTTAACCAGTATTCTCAATCATTCATCCCTTTCTCTGGTCAAACTCTGGAACTCCCTGCCTGCTTCTGTATTTCCACTTTCCTATGACTTGAATTCCTTCAAGAGGGAGGTTTCAAGACACCTATCCACCAATGTTTGACCACTGCTTTGACCCTTTTATGGGACTGGCATTTTCCGTGGGCATTTTTTTTATTAGATTTTTTGTTGCCCTTGGCCAGTATCCTTCCTACATAAAAAAAAAAAAAAAAGTTATACCATGGGCTTTTACTTTATTGATAAGGACACTTATGCGGAACTTTGTCAAAAGCCTTTTGGAAATCCAGGTATATAATATCTACTGCTCTGGTGTTGTCGTACAATTCATATATGTCATGGAAGAAGTCGATTAGGTTTGTTAAACATGACCGCTTGTTTATAAATCCATGTTGTGACTCGTTTATTATGTTGTTGCTTTCTAAGAATGATACAACTTTATCCCTCAAAACTGTTTCCATTAGCTTACCTACCACTGAGGTGAGGCTGATCGGTCGATAATTTTTAGTTTGGCATTTGTCACCTTTTTTTTTTAAATCAGAGTTACGTTTGCTAATTTCCACTCGTCAGGAACTTTATGTGTGTTTAACGATTTATTGAAGAGGATGGACAATGGTTTAACAAGTTCGTTCTTCGCCTCTTTTAGTATCCGTGGAGAAATTTTATTGGGACCAGATGTTTTATTTATTTTGACTTCATTTATCGCGTGCAGAATTTCATTTTCATTAATATCGCACATATTTAAAAAGACATTATTACTGTAATTTTTGGCAGTTGGCTGATTTTCTGAATCATTTTCCTTAGTGAAGACAGACGCAAAGTAATCGTTTAATTTGACAGCCATTTCGATTTCATCATCCGTGTATTCTCCATTTTGTAGAGCTATCGATCCTATAGTTGAAGCCAATACCTTTTTTATTTCTGATGTAACTAAAAAATTCTTTAGAATTTGACTTGCTTTTTGTTTGCAATATGGAGTTCATACTTCTTTTTGCTGTCTCTGATAATTTTTTTAGAATGGCATCGCACCTGGTCGTGATCGGTCTTGTCTCTTTCGTTTTGAGTTATTTTATATTTTTGGTATGCGCGTTTTTTAGCAGAGAGACAATTCTTTATTTCCGAGTTCCACCATTTCGGTTCATTGTTGGCGATCTAGCGCCTATTTCGCAGTGGAACAGAGGATTCTACAGCTACGTTAAGTTTATGTGTGAATGTTTTCCACGCTTCATTTATGCAATTTACACTTAATAATTGGTTCCAATTGCTTTCAGCCAAAATTTTTCTGAGTTTTCCAAAATTTGCCCGATGAAAGTCAGGTACTTTTCTTTACTTTCATTCGGAAGGATCTCATTTGTTTTGATACTGAATGTAATCGCCCGGTGGTCACTGGTGCTGAACTCTGAACCAACTTCTACGTTAGAGATTATGCTTTCATTTGTGGTTAAAACAAGGTCCAAGATATTTTCACCTCTAGTAGGATGTTGCACAAGTTGATCCATACTGCTTTCTAAAAGACCGTTATACAAATCGAGTCCCGAGTGTGAATTTAAAGGATCGCCCCATCTGTTAACAGCTAGGTTGAAGTCACCAACAATTATGGTTTCGTTTTCTGAACAAATTTCGGCTATTTGTTCATATAGTTTGTTGTCAGTCTCGTGTACTTGTCCTGGAGGTCGGTAAATGACACCAATTACTAGTTTTCGAGCTTTAGAGCTAAGTTGAACGTATGAGGCATCAATATTATTTATCTTTTCAACTGGTTTCGAAAGCGGGCGAAGACTTGATTTGACATAAAGAAGTACTCCACCACCTTCTCTGTGCGCTCTTTCACAGCTAAATAAATTGTAGCCCTGCAACGAAAATTCTGCTAAAAAGTCTCTGTTCGATGTGTTTATCCATGATTCTGTCACGCTGATAATATCGTAGTCCTCCATACTGACAATTTCTTCCAGGTCCTGAAATTTGTTTATTATACTACGCGCACTGATGTAACAAAAGTTTATGATGTTACGCTCAGATGGGGCAGTTTCGCTTTCGTTGTTTGTTATTTGTATTGTTGGTGCTGGACTCGCGTTTTTTGATATATGAGCAGTTACCGCATCATTGGAGAAGAAGAAGAAGAAGAAGAAGAAGAAGAAGAAGAAGAAGAAGAAGAAGAAGAAGAAGAAGAAGATACCCCAGTACCAAGCATAACACTCACAAGAACATCAACAAACCACTTGGTGAGCATAAAATTATCCTTTCACATACGTATAAAAACAAACCACTCAGTAAGCGTAAGCACCTCTTAGAATGTAAACAGGCCCTGGAGTGAGGATAAGAGGAATAACAGTAAGTAAACACAGCCTTGACTGAGAATAAATAAATAGGCAGAAAAAAACTATAGATTCTTGCACTGGAGACGAAAAAAAAAAAATAGAAAAAAAGTACTGACTGCAGAGGAAAGACTATAAGTACCACAAAAACAATAAAATCTTAAACTCTTACCTAACAGAATCCCAATAGAAAGCAGGATAATGAACGGTCTTCGCCTCCCAAGCTTAGACCGACAGTTATCAGAGAGAGAACCGAGGACAGGCGTCACGAAGAACCCAATAAAGGGACTCAAACACCATATAAGAGTCATATTCCTGTGGCTGACCCCTATCTGAAGCAGCGTGGGGGAAACAAATGCAGTTTCCGCGGCGTAGCAGAATTCGATCCCCATAACAGCGGCTGAGATACGTACCATCTCCATCCTCGACTTGCGTCTGTGGGATCAGGGAGGCAGAAAAGGGTGTTATTAAGGGATTGGCGTGGTTTTAAGGGTGTTTGGTGGGTAATGTACAGGATGAAGTGGGTTTTCATAATTGATATAGAGGATTACGTGGGTTTTAAGTGAAAATATAAAGGACTAAGTGGATTTTCATAAGTAACGTAGAGGATTAAGTGGGTTTTAAGTGTAAATATAAAGGATTAAGTGGATTTTCATTGGTAACGTAGAGGATTTAAGTGGGTTTTAAGTGTAAATATACAGGATTAAGTGGGGTTTTCATAGGTTATATAGAGAATTAAGTGAGTTTTTAAGTTCATACAGAGAGGATTTAAGTGGGTTTTCATTGGTAAAATAGAGGATTAAGTGGGTTTTCATTGGTGATATAGAGGATTAAGTGGGTTTTTCATTGGCGATATAGATAATTAAGTGAGTTTTCATTGGTAAAATAGAGAATTAAGTGGGTTTTCATTGGTGATATAGATAATTAAGTGGGTTTTCATTGGTAGAATAGAGGATTAAGTCGGTTTTCATTGATAATATAGAGGATTAAGTGGGTTTTCATTGGTGATATAGATAATTAAGTGGGTTTCATAGGAAATACAGATAAATAAGTGAGTTTTAAATTCATATAGAAAGGATTAAGTGGATTTTCAATGGTAAAATAAAGGATTAAGTGGGTTTTAAGTGAGTACATAAAGGATTAAGTGGGCTTCTATGAATTATGTAAAGGATGGGTTTTCATGGGCTTTTATGGTTAATGGAGAAGCTTAAGTAAATTCCATATAGCGTTCGTGTGTTATTTGTGAGTTTAAGTAGTTATCATAATCATTACTACTACTACTATTACTACTACTACTACTACTACTACTACTACTACTACTACTACTATCATTGCAGTAATAGTTGCACAAGTAGTAGTAGTAGTAGTAGTAGTAGTAGTAGTAGTAGTAGTAGTAGTAGTAGTAGTAGTAGTAGTAGTAGTAGTAATAGAGTTAGGTAATAATGCATAATCCCCCCCCTCTCTCTCTCTCTCTCTCTCTCTCTCTCTCTCTCTCTCTCTCTCTCTCTCTCTCTCTCACCATCAATCACAAAACAGCGGCCACCATCACCAGGGTCAACAGTGCCATCATATCTAAGGTGCCACGCCATTCTCTCTCTCTCTCTCTCTCTCTCTCTCTCTCTCTTCTCTCTCTCTCTCTCTCTCTCTCTCTCTCTCTTTTACGGTAACTCACTAGGAAGCCATGCAAAGCCTATGTACAGTCTCTCTCTCTCTCTCTCTCTCTCTCTCTCTCTCTCTCTCTCTCTCTCTCTCTCTCTCTCTCTCTCTCTCTCTCTCATCAATTAGATTTCTTTAATTTCTTTATCAATTACATGTTATATCCTTCTTCTCTTCCTCCTCCTCCTCTTGTTCCTCCACCATCAACACCTCTTCTTCCCCCATTTCATCTCGACCATAACCTCCTCCTCCTCCTCCTCCTCTCCTTCCTCCTCCGCCACCACTGCGGGAGGTTATTACAACACCCAACCGCCGTGAAAACAACTCCCCGTGATCCTCTTTCTCTCTCTATATATAAAAGGATCAATAAAAGCATTCGATTCCTTTCATTTGGTTTCTTGTGGGATTCAATCGCTTATACTTAACTCGTGGGATTCGATCGTTTATAATTTTATTGGCTTATTTTTAGTTTTTATCGACTGACTTTTTAATATGTGGTTAAAAAAATGTAGGATTTATTCATCAATTTACATTTCTCTTACTCTTCTTTTTTCTTAACTGAATATGAGATAGATACTTGTTTTATATTTGTTTTTAGTCAAATCAGCTGACTGGGAGAGGAGGAGGAGGAGGAGGAGGAGGAGGAGGAGGAGGAGGAGGAGGAGGAGGAGGAGGAGGAGGAGGAGGAGGGAGAGAGGGGGGATGAGAGGGGTAGGAGGGGGAGAGGAGGGAAGGAGAGGGAGTGAGTGAGAGTCGTAAACATCATTTCAATTGCGCCCATCAGATTATTTTGTTTGCAGCCTCTCTCTCTCTCTCTCTCTCTCTCTCTCTCTCTCTCTCTCTCTCTCTCTCTCTCTCTCTCTCTCTCTCTTGATGGTGGTGGTGATGTTAAATTAACTACTAATAAATACTATTATATTATCACTGTAGTAGTAGTAGTAGTAGTAGTAGTAGTAGTAGTAGTAGTAGTAGTAGTAGTAGTAGTAGTAGTAGTAGTAGCAGCAGCAGCAGCAGCAGTAGCAGTAGCAGAAGAAGAAGAAGAAGAAGAAGAAGAAGAAGAAGAAGAAGAAGAAGAAGAAGAAGAAGAAGAAGAAGAAAAAACAACAGCAACAACAACAACAATGTGATAGTAGTAGCGGCAGTAAATACTAGAAGACAACAACAACAACAACAACAACAACAACAACAACAACAACAACAACAACACTTACCTATATATATGTGAGTAATCATCTCCCTCTCCCTTGTTCAGATTCTTGATGGCCTTGTCTTTAATCCCATCTACTTTGGTTCCTGTCTTCTCCTTCAGGTCTTTAAGGGTCTCAGAGGCGCCCTGCTCCCTTAGGGTCCCCCACCTTCTCCTTCAGGTAACTCTTGAACACGTGCAGCCCGCCGGTGTAGGATGCTAACTTGTCGTCCATTGCGCCTAAGTCAAGGTCAGACGCACACCGTTCGGACGCAATGTTGTTATTTTGAATTTTTTTCGTTGATTTGTTTGGTTTATTTGTTTTTGTGGTTAAGAAAGTGATTTGTTTTCTTTTTTTTTTGAGGGGAAACAAAGTAAATGTGTTCTCCTTTTATAAAGTTCTCTATTTTTTTTTCTATAGGAATTAATTTTGGTTTACGTGAGAATGCACTGTCGTTTTAAATTTTGGTTTACGTGAGAATGCATTGTCGTTTTAAATTTGTTATTATTATTTATTCAGAGGCGAAGTAAGATAAGATTTTTAATATTTAGAGAAGAAAAAATAAATAAAGTAAGTATTTTTCCTTAAGTAAAACCCAACGACTTACTTTTATTTAACATTTCAAAACTAATGTCAATAATTTGGGAATTTTATCAATACATATATATATTTAATTGTTTTCTTTTTTTGAGGGGAAAAAGGAAATAAAGGATTTTCTCATGTAAGGTTCAAACCTCCCGTAATCTTCAATACACAAATAAACTTTACGTAAAATAGCCACTTGCGTGCGCGCGCGCGCGTGTATGTATGTGTGTGTGTGTGTGTGTGTGTGTGTGTGTGTGTGTGTGTGTGTGTGTGTGTGTGTGTGTGTGTGTGTGTGTGTGTGTGTGTGTGTGTGTGTGTGTTTTTCCTGGGCGGGTCTGAAAATGAAAAGGGAAGAGTTTTGTGAGTAAAATGTGGAGGAGGACGACGAGGACGAGGACGAGGACGGAGGAGGAGGAGGAGGAGGAGGAGGAGGAGGAGGAGGAGGAGAAGGAGAAGGAGAAGAAGAAGGAGGAGAAGGAGGAGGAGGAGGAAATAAAATATAAATAAAAGCAAGCAAAAATTTAGAAAACGTTGACAAGGAGGAAGAGGAGGAGGAAAACTCCGGTCATCTACACATGTTGTCTCCACTCCACTTTCCTATAAGAGAGAGAGAGAGAGAGAGAGAGAGAGAGAGAGAGAGAGAGAGAGAGAGAGAGAGAGAGAGAGAGAGAGAGAGAGAGAGAGAGAGAGAGGGAGAGAGAGAGGGAGAGGGAGAGGAGACTTCGAGAGCTCTTACTTAATGGCTGAGAGAGAGAGAGAGAGAGAGAGAGAGAGAGAGAGAGAGAGAGAGAGAGAGAGAGAGAGAGAGAGAGAGAGAGAGAGAGAGAGAGACGAGGCAAAATAAAATTCCTTCAGACTGATAATAATGGAGGAGGAGGAGGAGGAGGAGGAGGAGGAGGAGGAGGAGGAGGAGGAGGAGGAGGAGGAGATGGAGGAGGAGGAGGACAATGTTGTGAATAGACATTATGAGAGAGAGGAAAGGAGGAAGAGATGGACGAAAGGAGAGGGAGAGAGAGTGGGGAGAGGGAGAGCGAGAGGAAGAGTAAGTGAGAGTGAGAGGGAGAGTAACGTCACAGGATAAGCTTCTTACGTATGACAGTGTGGCTTCATCTTGAGAGAGAGAGAGAGAGAGAGAGGAGAGAGAGGAGAGAGAGAGAGAGAGAGAGAGAGAGAGAGAGAGAGAGAGAGAGAGAGTTGGCCAATTTTCTCTTCAAATAAATAAATGTAATAACTGCAGGATTGAGACGTAGTAAGAGATGGACTCCAGGGGTAACAATGTATTAAGGAGCGACTACCCCGCTTGCCGGCTGGAGCTGAACTGGCTCCATACAGAGAGAAGCTTCCGAAATCGAACTAGTATGAACTAATACATAAACCAATACATGAAGCAGTGAATGACAAGTAGTACTTTGGTAGTAACAAATTATAACACTCCTCCCTTTTTTTAAAAAAAAACTCAGGTTAGAAACCATAAAATCAAGTTTACAACCAAAATGTTAAAAAAGATACAGAAGATACTAAAACTTATCAATTAGAAAGACTAGAAAAAAAAATATTCGATACAAGTTATAAGAAACGCTAAAACCCGCATAAAACACGAGACCAAAAAACAAAATAAACATAGTAACTAAAACTAGCAAAAGTAATACAAAAACTCCAACAATTAAAAATAGTTAACACAAGTGAAGCAAGAGACCTAACATTTTATTTCCAAGCTATCTGCAAACGATCTGGCTTCTGGCGCAGTCTCTCAGAACGGCGCAGTGTTTCCCTCTCCAACGGCTGCTGTTGTGGCGGCAATCCAGGTTCGAACTCTTGACTTGAGGTTAACTCTCGTTCTTGAATTTGATCCGGCGCGTTGCTGTTGTGTGCTCCGGACTGCTTCGAAACTCCTGCCTTTAGGGCGAACACGCTGCCTGCCGGTGCCGAACCATGTTTCTGAATTCCTGCTCCATTTGTGAGGTCCATGGGAGGTGGTATGGCATCATCTGCGTTAACCGTCTCGCCCTCTATGCTTACTCTTCTCCTCACATAGTCGAGAATGACGTCGTACAGTCCTCCCATCTAGCAACTGCACCCCATAAACGGCCCAGCGTAATCCAAATGTAACCTGGACCAGGGTTTTAGTGGCCACTCCCATGGCTGCAAAGGAGCGTCTGGGGGAAGATTTCTCACTTGTTGGCACTGTGAACAATAGTTGTACTGTTGACTCAACATCTTTATCTATATTGGGCCACCACACATGACTACGCGCAATACCTTTCATGCGCGAGACTCCTGGATGCGTTGCATGTAGCTCAGCCAACACATTTTTTTCTAGCTATCTGAGGCACCACCACTCTTGATCCCCACAAAAATTATTCCATCTTGGACACTTAATTCGTGCCTCCTTCTAAAAAAAGGCTGAAGTGTTTCCTCTGCTATATGTCCAGGCCAACCGTACAGAATGTGATCTCTTACCTTCGAGAGTGTTGAGTCCTTATCCGTCCATTGCCTTAACTCTCTCGACGTGACGGGTGTCTGGTCTAGTCTCTCCAACACGCATACCACATCACCGGGGACTGGAGTCACCTTGGGGAATTCAGGGAGAGGAAGGCGACTCAACCCATCAGCATGTACTATATTTTTCCCTGGTTTGTGGGGTGATAGTGTATTCATACGCCGATAGTGTTAGCGCCCAGCGTTGGATACGACTTGATGCCATCACAGGCACTGGGCGAGTTTCATTAAACAGACTTTTAAGTGGCTGATGGTCTGAAATGATCTCAAAATGGCGGCCATACAAGTAATTATGAAATTTCTTAACACCAAATATTATTGCCAAACCTTCTTTCTCTACCTGAGCATACTTGCGTTCAGCTATGCTCAGGGATCGGGATGCGAAAGCAATCGGTTTCTCCTCTCCAGACTCCAAAACGGTGTGCAAGGGACTGCTCCCAATTCCGTATGGTGGACGCGTCACAGGTGAGC
>NC_087195.1:6735000-6747500 GCF_035594125.1 Scylla paramamosain
ATAATAATAATAATAATAATAATAATAATAATAATAATAATAATAATAATAATAATAATAATAATACTCACTTTATTTCTGGTCAGGATTTTCTCGGCTTCTTCATTTTCTCAATATTTTCATTTTCCTCTTTTTCCTCTCTCTTCATTCTTCCCTATAAAGAAAATTAATTATTGCAAGTTATATATACTCTCTCTCTCTCTCTCTCTCTCTCTCTCTCTCTCTCTCTCTCTCTCTCTCTCTCTCTCTCTCTCTCTCTCTCTCTTTCTCTCCATCCTTGTTAATTTACTGAGATGGTTATTCATTTATTTATTTATTTAAGATACACTGTAAACAAGACTTTCCCTCTTTTATTCCTTTTCTTGGCTAATCTCTTCCCAACATGCATGGAACACAAACAAGTAAATAAATAAACAAATAAATGAATAAACAAACAAACAAACTGATCAATAAACAAAGGAATAAATTAAGAAAATAAATCTAGCCTATCCAAACCATTAAAATCTCCTCTTTTCTCTTATTTCCAGTACTTTAGGCATAACCATAGGCCTATGCAGCACTCATAGCCTATTGACACCCACCCTGCACCTTCACAAAATACAAAACTGAAAAAATAATCATACAAAAACATTACCAGCCATCCTGAATTAATTCCACATATTTTCCCAAATTTCACCTTAACTATAGGCCTATCATGGTGCCTGAGCCTATGTAGTCATCATCAGACTATTCCTCTATTAGCATCAAGACTCAATACTCATGTGAATGTTGGCATTTTTACACCAGAAGTAAATTAATTTGAGTGCCCACAAACTTTCTTCACTCTCCCACCTAACAGTCTTCCATTAAGTTGTTAGTGCTAGGACATTAGGAAGCTTTAAGAGAAGATTAGACAGGTTTATGGCTGGGGATGATAGGTGGAAATATGTAGGTATATTTCATACAGGGACTGCCACGTGTAAGCCTGATCGCTTCTTGCAGCTTCCCTTATTTCTTATGTTCTAAGTCTCAATCGTACTACTACAAGTTGCAAATGAAGCATGTAAGTTGCCTGCACTCAATTCACTCACTTTTCAGAGGCTGGTAGTGATGGCAGGCACTGTTCACACGGCAGCAAGTCACTCCAGCGGGGACGCCCCCACTGGTGGTGCACGCTGCCCCCACACACGCTGCCCTGCTCCGGGACACTGGCTGCTGCACACACCACATGACTGCTGCTGGGTCCACCCTATATCTGCCTATATCGGGGTAAAAATGTGGTTTTTAAAATAATGATCTACACAATCAAGGGACTGGCAGTGAAATGAAAGAAATAAATCAAAGTAAACCTAACCTAACCCTCAGGTAAAAAACACTAATGTTATTTCAATATTATCCACATATTCTTATTTACATCCTTATGTTACTTTATTTATTTATTGTTATTGCTATTTTTTTATGGGGTAAAGTAGAGTGGTCTACTACTACTACTACTACTACTACTACTAATGCTAATACTAATACTATTACTACTACTATTACGACTACAGTCCCTTTCCACCAGGAGCAAACAGGCCTAAGTGTGTGTGTGTGTGTGTGTGTGTGTGTGTGTGTGTGTGTGTGTGTGTGTGTGTGTGTGTGTGTGTGTGTGTGTGTGTGTGTGTGCTGCCTTGTCTGTGCCGCCCTGTGGGGGGCTGGCGGCCCCGTATACAGACAACACTAGAATAAATGAATAATAAAATAACTACAAAATATACAAATGGCCATTAGGTCTTCCCTCTCATATATCTCTCTTGACCTTGTTCCAGCCTCTAGCGGCGTGACCTGACCCCGGGGGAAAGGCCACGCCCTCACGCTGCCACAGGGATCAGGAGGAAGAAGGAGGAAATGTCAAAAAATCATAGTCAAAATCTTGCCTCTGTGTTGATTGTTGTTGTTGGCAAGGCAGCGAAGACGTAGTGGTCCTTATGACCCCTGGTGACGCCCTGCGAGGCTACCACAGGCGTGACAGCTAGCCGGCCTTCTTCAGGAAGACACAGGATGGCTGCTGGTTGCCGTGATGGACGGACACCTGAGGCTGGGCAGGTGGAGCAGGACGAGCTAGATGGTCTCGGGGACAGTGTTGCACCACAGGCACAATGGGTCAGGGGACAGACGCAGACAGGGGTGCAGGTGAGCTGTGAGTGTTGTGTGGCTCAGGGGAAGGTGGGCGATGGCGACATCTAGGACGCGGGACGTTTGCCGGGTCCAAGGCTGCAGGGAAGAGTGTCTGGTACTGGCCCATGGAAGTAATGCGTAGGGTACCACCAAACACGTTGTCCCAGTCCGTGCAGCAGACGCGCGAGATGAGGCGTTTGGCAGAGGAGAGAGGGAGAGGAGCAGTGTCTTGTTTACCTAAGAGAGGGCCATCTTGGCTCCGGCGTGCGGGCACCATTGGAGGGTTATCTTTCAGCCCTGAATGTTGAGGAGGAGATATTGCTGTGTGCTGTGGACAAGAGTTGTCGACGTGCATGAATGGCAGGAGGGCAGATGAAGAGATAAGAGGGAGTCTGTAAACCACAGCCTTGCCTCTACTCGAAGTTTCACGGTTTTAAAGTGTTTTTATGGTTTCAGTGAGATTAACAAAATTTTTACACGATTAACAGCAGAAACACTTTTTTAAAAGTCTTGTTGAAGCTGCACAAGAATTTTTCAATTTTTTTTCTTTTTTTCGGTTCTAGGGACAGATTAACAAGATTTCTACATTATTAACAAGAGAAACACTCTTGAGAGCCCGGCTAATCATCGTTGAAGTCTTTGAAAATAGTCGTATGATATAACCTCCTTCATTAACAGAAAATGTCAAAACCTTTCAAGATCTAACTCCCCTCGTGATTTCTGGCATCTAGCCAAAAATATCTCCAATAACTTTGCTTCTTCTTCTTTCCCTCCTTTATTTCAACCAGATGGCACCACTGCTATAACATCTATTTATAAAGCTGAACTCTTTGCTCAAACCTTTGCTAAAAACTCTACCTTGGACGATTCTGGGCTTGTTCCTCCCTCTCCTCCACCCTCTGACTACTACATGCCACGTATTAAAATTCTTCGCAATGATGTTTTCCATGCCCTCGCTGGCCTAAACCCTCGGAAGGCTTATGGACCTGATGGGGTACCTCCTATTGTTCTCCGAAACTGTGCCTCCGTGCTTGCACCTTGCCTAGTCAAACTCTTTCAGCTCTGTCTGTCAACATCTACCTTTTCTTCTTGCTGGAAGTTTGCCTACATTCAACCTGTTCCTAAAAAGGGTGACCGTTCTAATCCCTCAAACTACCGTCCTATTGCTTTAATTTCCTGCCTATCTAAAGTTTTTTAATCTATCCTCAACAGGAAGATTCTTAAACATCTATCACTTCACAGCCTTTTATCTGATCGCCAGTATGGGTTCCGTCAAGGCCGCTCTACTGGTGATCTTCTGGCTTTCCTTACTGAGTCTTGGTCATCCTCTTTTAGAGATTTTGGTGAAACTTTTGCTGTTGCCTTGGACATATCAAAAGCCTTTGATAGAGTCTGGCACAAAGCTTTGATTTCCAAACTACCCTCCTACGGTTTCTATCCTTCTCTCTGTAACTTCATCTCAAGTTTCCTTTCTGACCGTTCTATTGCTGCTGTGGTAGACGGTCACTCTTCTTCTCCTAAATCTATTAACAGTGGTATTCCTCAGGGTTCTGTCCTGTCACCCACTCTCTTCTTATTATTCATTAATGATCTTTTAAACCAAACTTCTTGTCCTATCCACTCCTACGCTGATGATACCACCCTGCACTTTTCCACGTCTTTTCATAGAAGTCCAACCCTTCAGGAGGTAAACATATCACGCAGGGAAGCCACAGAACGCCTGACTTCTGATCTTTCTAAAATTTCTGATTGGGGCAGAGCAAACTTGGTATTGTTCAATGTCTCAAAAACTCAATTCCTCCATCTATCAACTCGACACAACCTTCCAGACAACTATCCCCTCTTCTTCAATGACACTCAACTGTCCCCCTCTTCTACACTGAACATCCTCGGTCTGTCCTTTACTTATAATCTCAACTGGAAACTTCACATCTCATCTCTAGCTAAAACAGCTTCTATGAAGTTAGGTGTTCTGAGACGTCTCCGCCAGTTTTTCTCACCCCCCCCAGCTGCTAACTCTGTACAAGGGCCTTATCCGTCCATGTATGGAGTATGCTTCACATGTCTGGAGGGGTTCCACTCATACTGCTCTTCTAGACAGGGTGGAATCAAAAGCTTTTCGTCTCATCAACTCCTCTCCTCTAACTGACTGTCTTCAGCCTCTCTCTCACCGCCGCAATGTTGCATATCTAGCTGTCTTCTACCGCTATTTTCATGCTAACTGCTCTTCTGATCTTGCTAACTGCATGCCTCCCCTCCTTCCGCGGCCTCGCTGCACAAGACTTTCTTCTTTCTCTCACCCCTATTCTGTCCACCTCTCTAACGCAAGAGTTAACCAGTATTCTCAATCATTCATCCCTTTCTCTGGTAAACTCTGGAACTCCCTGCCTGCTTCTGTATTTCCACTTTCCTACGATTTGAATTCCTTCAAGAGGGAGGTTTCAAGACACTTATCCACCAATTTTTGACCACTGCTTTGACCCTTTTATGGGACTGGCATTTCAGTGGGCATTTTTTTTTTATTAGATTTTTGTTGCCCTTGGCCAGTATCCTTCCTACATAAAAAAAAAAAAAAAAAAAAACAGATAGACAGATAGATGTATCACACAACAGTACACAAATCACCGTGCAATACACTCAGTGACAAGTGAGGAAACAGGCCCTATGTGGCGTCACTGTGGTGTACTGATGCGCTGTCTACGTGTAAATGGACAGGACATTGAGTGTGTAATGTATCTTGTCCCTGTGTGTGCAGCGAAGGGAGCAAGTCATCCTGTAGGGAGTGTGCTTGTCACACTGGTGTCTGTGCGATCGTTCGGCGCGCGCACTGAATGACAATAAGAAGAAACATACTTTTCTTTTTTTTTTCTTTTTCCTCTTTCTACTTAACATTTCATTGATCTGAGTGTGAGTGACCGTCTACCAGCCTACTCACTCACTCATCCTCGTCCACTCAACCACTTACCCTTCCATCCACCCATTTAAAGGCTGTAGAAATATAAATTTGACATATATGAATGGCAGTGTGAAGGGCTGGCCAATGAAAGACAGGCAAGACACACTGCGTCACCATCGTGGGGCAACCCTTGGATATCCTTTTAAGAATACTAGTGAGTGCACTCAGTGTGGCAGAGTTGTGGGCTCTCGGCGCGGGTTGGCGTCCATCGGCGGTGGTTGCTCGCTCTGACCATCAGTGTTCTTCAAGGAACAATAAAGAACCCACCCTTGGTGTTGTCTGTACACGCACCCGCTGGCACTGTACAGGTTCAGCTGGTACTGTGTAGCAATGAAGGGATGCCTCATGACAGTATTGCAGTGTAAGTCCCCTTAGAGCAGCACACACCAGCAGAGTAGTAGACCTCCCACAAAATGCATCCTAGCTGGGCCGCATTGCCATCACGTCCTGAGATGCGCTGTCTCCCGTAAGTGTAATCATTATTCTGCGAGGCACACACAGAGAATGCTGCTGGGACTGTCAATATGGCAGAAGTGAGGGAAATGACCACTTATGTTACTATTGTAGTTATGTTTACATATTACTTTAATTTGGAGAAAAAAAAAATGTCTACATGTTTTCTGGGATGCATATTCATAGAAAATTTTTAAATTGAAATGGCTAACTAAACTATTTGATGTAGACTTGCTATTCATGAGTGCTTGAAATAGACTCAACATATTTTATTAGCCAGGAATTTAAATGGAAATAAATTCAGATTCATTTTTTAATTAAAAGAGTCTGCCAAAATATTTTTAATTTTAAATTAAGCAAAAATTGAATTTAACAATAACAACACTGAATAACTAAAAAAACAAACAACACCAAACCAAATAAAAAAACAAAAGATATATGTTCAAAAACTTAAATACCACAAAACACGCTAAAACACCTAATTGAAACACCAATCCTAACATAGGTACTAATCTACTGCGCGGAGGGATGCGGGGTGGGGCGCGGTGCGGCTGGTGGTAGCTGGTGGCGGGGCGGAGGAGCATCAGTGTCACGGTAGCGATGAGAGAAGGGAAATGTGCAGCTGCGGATCCTTGTACTCTTCTCCTTAGCAGTGTGTGATGAGGGATGTTTTGAAATGATGATGATGATGATGAGTGGCCGCCATGCACGTGCTCATCACCTGCCTCATTGCCCACCTGTGCTTACCGGCCGCAGGTGAGAATTAGTGAGGTTTTTGGGGAAATATTTGAGTTTGTTTTGATTTTTTTGGAGGTTCGTGTTTATTTCTGGATTTTCTTCGTTTTTTTTTTGGTTTATTTTTTCTTTTTTTTTCGGGGGGTTAATTTGTTTTGATTTTTAGCAATATTTTTTTGTTTTTTGTCATGTTTTTGTTGTGGTTTGAATTTGTTTTGTGCGTGTTTTTATTTCTCTCTCTCTCTCTCTCTCTCTCTCTCTCTCTCTCTCTCTCTCTCTCTCTCTCTCTCTCTCTCTTGCAATCTAGGGTTTTGATGGCATATTTTAAGGATTTTTAAATATTAGGGTTTTTAGGGTGTGATAAACGGTATAACACCCTAATCACCCTTAAGTCACCCCGCTCACCCTAATCACCCCGAAGTCACCCTAATCACCCTCAAGTCATCCTACCTGGCCTGTGTGTCACCCTGTACCTTATGAGTTACCGTGACCACCCATTAGGTTAGGTTTGGTCAGGTCAGGTCAGGTTTGGTTAGATTAGGTTTGGTTAGGTAAGGTGAGGTTAGGTTTGGTTAGTTCAGGTCAGGTTAGGCTACGTTTGGTTCGGTTCGGTTTGGCTCAGTTCGGTTAGGTCAGGTTTGGTAAGTGACTTAAACCAAATCTGCAGGACAAGAAGTCAAGGTTTCAAGTTTGTATAGAAATTCAAAATGGAAAAAAAAAAATCTTTAATAATATAGATAAAAGAATGTACATGATTTTTAATATTTAGATGAAAAATGTACTATACAAATAAAAGTTCTACTATACAAATAAAAAAAAATATAGGTTTTTATATTAGAAAGGTTGCAGCAGCAATGATGACACAGGTGTTTCAGGTCCAGAAATGAGACACACCTGTAGAAACCTTGCCGTATGAATATAAACCCAGAAATACAAAGAAACACACGGCCAGCCATTTGCAAAATACTAGTAGCTGGAGAAGTCACACAGGAATACCTTAGGAACCAGCAACAGGAGGAGGAGGAGGAGGAGGAGGAGGAGTGTTGGTTAGCAGGGCACACAACAGCCAGCAGGACAGAGCAGGCTGATAAGGACAAGCAGGAGACAAGGAGAAGGTTTAGAGAAAAAAAGAATATGAAAAAAAACAGGAAATTTAGGTGAGAAATGACGTGAAAATCTTACCCACAGGTTTTGCTTAATTTGAAAGTGGTGGGTGGTGGTTAGGTGTGTGTGTGTGTGTCTGTGTGTGTGTGTGTGTGTGTGTGTGAGTGGGGAATTAATTTTAGATATGAGGTGATAAGGGAGATAAGAGAATACACACTGATAGGGACTGTGTGTGTGTGTGTTTGTGTGTTTGAATTTTCTTCATAATTGTTGTTGTTGTTGTTATCATTATTTTATTTGTTCTGCTTATATTTAGTTAGATTGTGAAGATCTCTTCCTCCTCCTCCTTTCTGTACCTCCTCTTTCTGTTTCTCCTCATCTTCCCCCCTCCTCCTCTGTTGCTTATGTATGCTCTTCCTTTGTGTTCCTCCTCCTCCTCCTCCTCCAGTCTTACCCACCATATACTCAGC
Source organism: Scylla paramamosain (assembly GCF_035594125.1). Classification (NCBI taxonomy): domain Eukaryota; kingdom Metazoa; phylum Arthropoda; class Malacostraca; order Decapoda; family Portunidae; genus Scylla; species Scylla paramamosain. Next base: position 6,742,855 of record NC_087195.1, read on the forward strand.
CAGTCTCCACACACTCAGCCCCCCCCCCCCCCCTCTCTCTCCAACAGTGGGCTACCCAGAGTTGCTGTTTGCTAATCGTAAGGACATTCGCATCATTGAGGTTGGAAGGGAGAGACATCACATCATTGTAAAGGTGAGTTAATGAATGGAAGAGAAAATTTAATAAAAAAGGGAAGAAGGAAGAGAGGAATAATAAGGGGGATAGGAGAGTATTGGTTAAAGAAAGGATGTTTACTGATAAAGGGTTGACTTGTTTACATTTATTTCATAGGGTTGGAAGTGTCATGGTTATTTTTATTTCTTGTTATCGCTGCTGTTGTCATGTTTGTTTCTGAGTTGTTGTTGTTGTTGTTGTTGTTGTTGTTGACAGGATGTGATAGGATGTTTCCTGTATGATGCACTTCCTTTAATTGATGGAGTCTTTTTTTTTATCTATTTATCTATTTTTTATATGGTGGAATGGGAAAAAAAACCCTTTACTCTCTTTTTTTTCCCTTCTCTAACCACGGAAACTGGAAACTACTTAAATATTTCCCTGTACCCATCTAACACTTTTTTCCAGACCTTTATTTAAGTGGTGGAATCTTTCAAGGAGCTTTATGATTTAGAAAAGACAAAAAATAAAACTCTTTACTCATTCTCATTAACTGGTATCCTTTTTTATTCATTTATTCATTAGTATTAGTATTTAAATTTTTTACTCCACCACCACCACTACCACCATCACCATCACCATCACACTCACCACCACCACCACCACTGCAGGACGTGACAGATGCAGCATGTGTTGACTACTACTACAAGGGGCAGCTGGTGTGTTGGACAGATATCGACAATGAGCTCATTAAGTGTGTGCAGGTCAACAGCACCCATGGCACTAAGGACCATACCCAGGTGAGAGAGAGAGAGAGAGAGAGAGAGAGAGAGAGAGAGAGAGAGAGAGAGAGAGAGAGAGAGAGAGAGAGAGAGATTTGGCATGCTTTGTTTTATTATTTTATTGTATGTGTAAATATCTGTGTGTGTGTGTGTGTGTGTGTGTGTGTGTGTGTGTGTGTGTGTGTGGATGGTAGAGAGAGAGGGAGAGAGTGAGAAAGGGTTTAGAGTGTGTGGGAGTGTTTGTGTGTGTGTGTGTGCATGAATGAGTGTGTGTGAGAGAATGTGAGAGAGGGAGGATAGAGAGTTTCCTAGTATATGTTTTAGTTCAGTGTGAGAGAGAGAGAGAGAGAGTGAGAGAGGCATCTATTCTATTACATAAGCACATCTGGAAACACCTCAAAACACTCCATTTAACCTACACCATTTAAACCCACACCAGTGACAGTAAGCTCCCCAAATACACCCATTAATTCAGCCCCATTACCCACACAAACCTAGCCCATTACTCCCACTACCCCAGCCTACCCACACAAACCCAGCCTACCCACATTAATCAAGAAAACCTTATCCTCACTAACCCAGCGTACCCACTTACCCCGCTTACCTTATTCCCCCTCATACCCACAGGTGACAGTAATCTCCCGGGGCATTGTGTCCCCGGATGGCCTGGCCGTGGACTGGCTGGGCCGCAAACTGTACTGGACAGACTCGGACACCAACAAGATAGAGGTCGCTGGTCTGTACACAGCTGCCCACCGCCGTGTTCTATTCTGGCAGGACCTCGATCAGCCCCGGGCCATCGCGCTGGTGCCCTCGGAGGGGTGAGTTTGTGTGGGGAGGAGGAGGTAGTGAAGGGCTTGTTTTGGTTTGGTTTGTTTTGATTGGTGTTTTTTTACACACACACACACACACACACACACACACACACACACACACACACACACACACACACACCCACCCACCCTAACCTAACCTAACCCATTTCCCCATCCCCCTCACAGCCTAATGTTCTGGACCGACTGGGGGGAGAACCCAAAGATAGAGAGGGCAGGGATGAACGGGGATGCTGCCACCCGCACTGTCATCGTCCAGGAGGAAATATTTTGGCCCAACGGTCTTACCATCGACACAGGACGGCGAGTCATCTACTGGGCGGATGCTAAACTGTCATACATCGCTTCTGTGGACTTTGATGGCCGACGGAGGAAGAAGGTTGGTGGTGTTAGTGGTGGTGGTGGTGGTGGTAGTTTTTTGCTGGTATTGAAAGAGCAAGAGAAGGAGGAGGAGTGATACAGCAAAATTAAGAGGAGGAGGAGGAAAACTTTTTAATTGATATTGAAGGAAGAGGAGGGGGAATAATAATAGACTAAAATTAGAAGTAGGAGGAGGAGGAGGATAAAGAGTTTTTTCTCGTCTTTGAAGGAGGAGGAAGAGGATTACTGGTAGTGAAGGTGGTGGTGGAGATATGTGGAGGAAGAATAGGAGGAGTGTTAGTATGGGTGGAGGAGGACAGTTGAAGAAAAGGGAGTAGGAATAAATATAAAAGAGATGGAGAGGAGGAAGAGAAATGATAGGCAGAATAGCAGGAGGAAGATAATAAAGTAAAAAAAAGAAAAGAGAAAATAAATAAACAAATAAAATAACAAACCAACACCTTAATTATGCATGACACCTGGCCTCACCTGCCCTCATTACTTCAGGTGGTCCAGGAGAAGCTGCCTCATCCCTTTGCCCTCACCTACTTCAACCACACCCTGTACTGGACCGACTGGGAGACGAGGGCCATCCACTACTGCACCATTGATGATGGGGTGAGAGAGAGAGAGGGTAGCACAATATCATAAGCAGAATAAGCACTGTATTTTATTGGTAAGGGAGAGAGAGAGAGAGAGAGAGAGAGAGAGAGGGTAGCACAATATCATAAGCAGAATAAGCACTGTATTTTATTGGTAAGAGAGAGAGAGAGAGAGAGAGAGAGAAACTGTATGCTAATGCTGTAATATAAACAGAATAATTATAGTTTTTTTATTGATAAGTACATTAGAGAGAGAGAGAGAGAGAGAGAGAGAGAGAGAGAGAGAGAGAGAGAGAGAAATACCAGTTAGAAACATCACAACACAACACCACACAAATAAACAAACAAACAAACAAACATTCCTACACTCAACTCATTCACAGAGAGCGTGCCAGGAACAACACCAACTGGGTGCCGGCTTGTCTCCGATGTATCTTCATGTTTACGACCCAGCCCAACAGCCCCCTGCCGACACCCCATGCCAGCGGGCCAATGGGGGCTGCAGCCATCTCTGCCTGGCCGCCCCTCCTCCCACTCACTACTCCTGTGCCTGTCCTACTGGGGTGAAGCTTCTTGATAAATTTAATTGTTCAGATGGTGAGTGTTTGTGTAAATATATAATTCAGAATCTATACTCCTAGAAGAATTACATTACATATATAATTCAAAGCATACAGTCCTAAAATCCAGTTCTATTTGTGTCCTTGTCATCCCACATAGGACCAGAGGAAATGCTGATCCTGGCGCGGCGTACAGATCTTCGCCGCATCTCCCTTGACACGCCTGACCACACTGCCGTCGTGATCCCTGTGTCGGGTGTCAGGCATGCCATCGCAGTGGACTATGACCCCATTGATGCCTTTGTGTACTGGACCGATGACGAGGTATGTGTATGTGTGTGTGCGTGAGTGTGTGTTTGTAATATTAGACTTTCGTGGTGTGGTGGTGACTGGCAATGTCCGCAGGTGGAGTGCATTCAGAGGTCACGGCTTGACGGCACGCAGCAGGAGGTCGTCGTATCACGGGAGGTGCGTAATCCTGATGGTGTGGCGGTGGACTGGGTGGCCCGGAACTTGTACTGGACTGACACGTGGCCAGACCGGATAGAGGTGGCCAGGCTGAATGGGACGTCTCGGAAGGTGAGGGGGATAATAAGGTGACGGGAGGGAGCTGTGGGGTAAGTTGGTTTGGTATAGTAATGGGGATGAATGGGAGGGTGTGATAATAGGATGATGGGTTGGTGAGGGGGTGTAATGATAGGATAGAGGGGTGATTGTAAGTGATGGGACGATATGGAGATGGGTGGTGATAGCTGTGTGTGAATGGGTGATGGTGGGATAGTTTGGTTTGATAGTGACAATGGGGTTAAGTAGGGTGACAGTGGAAGGTGATAGGGTGATGGTGTAGGGGGAAAGAGGTAGTGATAGGAGATGAAGAGGTTATAATATCAACCATCACCATCTTTTTATTTATGTATTATTTTATTTATCTATTTTTATAAAGGAGTTAGAAGAGATAAGATTATAACCTAAACTACACCCTTTCCCAGCAGATCCTTAGCCTGACCTCCTGACCTCCTCCTGATCCCACAGATTCTCATCACCGACAACTTAGATGAGCCAAGGGCCATCGCGATAGACCCCGATGAGGGCCTTATGTTCTGGACGGACTGGGGGAGTCACCCTAAGATAGAAAGGGCGGCCCTGGATGGCACCATGAGGCAGCTGGTGGTGGGCACGGACCTGGGCTGGCCGAACGGGGTGGTTATTGACACCAAGCTGAGGAGAATCTTCTGGTGTGATGCTAAGATGGACGTTATCGAGGTGGGTGGTGGTGGTGTTGATTAGGAAATAGTTTTTTTTCCTTTTTTTTTTTTTTTTTTTTTTTTCTTTTTTCTCCTGTAATGGTGGAGTGGTGTTGTGGGCATTTGATGGGTGTGGTTGGGTGTCTGTTTTGGTGTTTTGGTTAAAAATGG
>NC_087195.1:6750000-6752500 GCF_035594125.1 Scylla paramamosain
AGAGTTAACCAGTATTCTCAATTGTTAATCCCTTTCTCTGGTAAACTCTTGAACTCCCTGCCTGCTTCTGTATTTCCACCTTCCTGTGACTTGAACTCTTAAAGGAGGGAGGTTTCAACACACTTATCCTCCAATTTTGTACCCTGAATTGCCTCGTACATGAAAACTATAGGCAGAAATCTGAGGTACTTGTTTTTGTCTGTGTCTGTCTTCATAGATGTATGCTCAGCACCACCACCACCTTCACCCCCTCACTCACTCTCCCTCCCTCTCTCTCTCAGAGCTATAGATTTTGACAGCATCGACAACCGGCTCTACTGGACAGACATCAGTGTGAAGTCCATCTCCCGCGCCTTCATGAACGGGTCGCAGATGGAGCCCGTGGTGGAGTTTGGACTGGCTTACCCTGAAGGAATGGCCGTCGATTGGCTGGCTCGGAATATATACTGGGGCTGACATGGGGAACAATAGGTGGGTGGGGATTGTGGGTACTGGGAATATAAGTGGGGATATGGGAGCTCCTGTCTTGGGAAATGGGGATGGTAGGTAATGGGAGAAAGGGGTGCATGTGGTTCTGGGGAAGGGTGGAGATATGGGGCTTTTTTATAGGGAAGAAATGGGGAAGGTATTGATGATGGGTAACTGGGAAATAATAGCTGGGGTTTATACATGGAGTAATGGGGGAAGTGGTCAAGGTATGGGTACTGGGGAATGATGGGGATATGGGGCTTTTTATAGGGAAGAAATGGGGAAGGCAGTGATGATGGGTAACTGGGAAATAATAGCTGGGAGTTTTATACATGGAGTAATGGGGAAATTATCAAGGTATGGGGGTAATGCTATAATATTTAGCTTATATAAAGATGTATGTATGTATGTATGTATTATCTAGTGTGTGTTTCTTCACCACTCGTCACCACAACAGGATTGAAGTGGCACGTCTGGATGGAAGTTCCCGGAGAGTTTTGTTGTGGCAGAACATAGCCAACCCAAAGTCCCTGGCCCTTGACCCCAGCCAGGGATACATGTACTGGTAAGTGAGGGGGAGACTGACCCTGCATGTCCAGTCTTTTCTTTTCTTTCTCTACACAGACGTTTCTACTTCAAATTCCAGTCTTCTTTATGTCTTTCTATATAAATACTCTTCAGATTTCTCTTTTTTTTTCATCCCTTCTCAAGTGAAGCTCATCTTTTTGTCCCTTTTTCCCACATAAACATTGCCTCAGACACTTTTCCTCCCTGAGACCCCAAATTTTCATCATTGCACACACACACACACACACACACACACACACACACACACACACACACACACACACACACACACACACACACACACACACACACACACACACACACACACACACAATGAAACATCCCTTTTTCCCCCATCCCATTGAAATAAACCCCCATTTTAATTATGTACTCACTGATATTGCAACTCAGAATCTCAAAGACAAGAATAAAAAAACAAAGAAGGGACTGTAACATAGAAACCCATTATTTATTCAACCATTTCCTCCCCTCACCAAAACCTCCATTGCCCATCGCCAGGTCTGAGTGGAAGAAGGAGCAGCCTAGCATATCCCACGCACACCTGGACGCCTCGCAGCCCACCGTCATTATCACAAAGATGGGGCGGAGTAATGGACTCACTATCGACTTCAAAGATCGCCGTCTTTACTGGACTGACATTGATAACTTCCTAATTGAGAGCAGTGACCTTAATGGGTATAATAGAGAGGTGAGTCTGTGTGTGTGTGTGTGTGTGTGTGTGTGTGTGTGTGTGTGTGTGTGTGTGTGTGTGTGTTTGTTTGTGTTGAAGTGTGCTTTGAATGGGGGTAATGGAGAGGTGAGTGTGTATGTATGTGTGTTGGTGTGTTTTGAGGGGGTGTGAGTGATAAAGGGTAGGTTTGTGTGTGTGTGTGTGTGTGTGTGTGTGTGTGTGTGTGTGTTCTCTCGGTTCATGCAAGTATTGTAGGGGAAACTGTAGTGAAAACCAGTATAACAACATTTTCTCTACTCTTCCAAACCCAGAACCAAAGAAAACGTGACATAATTTATATTCTAAGCAGAAACTATAATAGAAACAGTTTAAACATACTGAATCAGAAAAAAAAGAGATAATTGGTATTTTAAGGGGAAACAGTTTCAAAAAACACATTTCCTCTATTTCCATATTCAGAACCAAAGAAAACCAGCAATGATTTACATTTTAAAGGGGAAACTATAGTGAAAACTAGACCTCATTTTTATTCTAAGGGGACACAACAACATGTCCTCTATTTTTTCAATATTCAGAACCAAAGAAAACCAGGTATACTCTACGTCTTAAAGGGAAGCTATGATATTTCTCTCTCCCTTACTCTCTCACCCTCTCAAACCACATATCTTTCCCTCTCCCTCCTTCCCTGACCGAACACGCCCTCCAGGTCATTGTTCGCGACCTGCCGCAACCTTACGGCCTCACCCTGTATGAGAATTACGTCTACTGGGCTGA
>NC_087195.1:6757500-6770000 GCF_035594125.1 Scylla paramamosain
TGTGTGTAAACTGAGCTTTGTGTTATATTACCATTATTGTTATTATTATTATTATTATTATTATTATTATTATTATTATTATTATTATTATTATTATTATTATTATTGATGTTATTGTTATTGTCGTTGTTGTTGTTGTTTATGCTTTTCTTGTCTCTTGTTTTGTTTGTGGCTGTTTAGAAATGTTTCTTTTTATTTATTTATCATTATTTTTTTCATTGTGTGTTTTCTGCATTTTTTAATAAAGGTGATGATAGAAATAAGAATGAAGGTGTAGCAGTGGTGATGTTAATGATAGGAGAGACAATGATCATTATTTTTGTCATAGGAATAAATCTCTTAGCAATGATACCACTACTACTACTACTACTACTGCTACTGCTGCTGCTGCTACTACTACTACTACTACTACTACTACTACTACTACTACTACTACTACTACTACTACTACTACTACTACTACTACTGCTACTAATTGTGATAGGAAAGAATAATGTCTACAAATATGCTAGGAATGTGTAATTAATATTTTCTTCCCTGTGTACCTGTGTCCCCTCATCCCTGTGCCTCATCCCACCTCTCCCCCTTCCCTCACCTCACCCCTCACCCCGCCGTGCCCACCCTCCAGAGAAGGCGTGGGTGTGCGACGGGCAACGGCAGTGCAGCGACGGCAGTGATGAGGTGGGTTGCTGTGGGGCAGGACAGGTGCTCTGCGTGTCATCCGGGAACTGCGTGGACACGGCTGCCCAGTGCTCGGGGGCAGCACGGCGCCCCTGCCCCGACGCCCCAGACCTGGCCCTGTGCTCCACCTGGGTGACGGTGCCCCCTGAGGCCTCTGAGGGGGCGGGGGGACGTGCGCCGTACATTGTGGGGGTGGTGGCATCAGTGGTGGTGCTGGCTTGTGTGGCGGCCCTGCTGGTGTACTACCGTCGTCGCCCTGCCCTCCTGGAGGACCACGAGCTGGAGCCCCACCCTAAGCCTGGCCCCGCCCCTCAGGCCCTGGCCCCTGCCCCCACGCCAGTACCGCCTGGTGATGACCTCCTGGGGCAAGTCCTATGCCCCTATGGTGGGACCCGAGGGCACCGCCGGGGAGCCACGGCCGCCACTGGGTGCTGGTGGAGGGCAGGTGTGCCGTGTGGTGCCGGGGGCAGGGGGGGCACGGGGCGGCGTGTATGAGGCGGCACCAGCCACTGGGGCGTCCTCCTCCTCCTCCTCCATGACTCACTACCCCAGGGAGACCCTTAACCCACCCCCTACCCCAGTTGCGGAGGGGCGGGGGACACGCTGCCCCGAGCACCACTGCTGCTACAACCCCCACCACGCCCCTCCCTCCACTCTCCACTCCTACCGCCACTACAAGACCCGGAATCGCCCTCCGCCCCCCACCCCGTGTTCCACTGATGTGTGCGACTCAGACGTGTACTCCTCTGCCCTCTCCCCCGTGGCCCACGCTGCTACACGCCCCCTCGCCCCCCACACACTACCACTCCTCCCCTCCCATGACAGACTATGACTCTGACCCCCACCCCCACCCCCCACTCCCCAGATGCCCTACATGTGTGAGCTGGGCTCCTGTCGTCCCCCAACCTCCTGCCCTCCCTCCCCCTCCACTGAGAGGTCCTACTGCACCCGTGCCCCCTGTCCCCCGCCCCCTTCCCCCATCACCTCAGACTAATACCCTCGCCCCGTACCACCACCACCACTACCACCACCATCACAACCCGCACCAATTAATATATTTTAGATTGTTATTTTTTGTATTCAATTTTTTATACTTTTATATCCTCCCTTGCTTGTTATCTCCCTTCACTCCATTTTTATCTCCCTTTCTCTTTTGTTTTTGATCCCTTCCTTTTCTTCATATTTTGATTTGCTTTATTTCTCTTATTCCCTCTTTCATCTCCCTTTCCTCCATTTTTATATATTCACCTTGCCCTATTATTGTTGTTATTATTATTATTATTATTATTATTATTATTATTATTATTATTATTATTATTATTATTATTATTATTACTACCAACCCCAGTTCCTGTCCATTTTTTACAAGTTTACACACACACACACACACACACACACACACACACACACACACACACACACACACACATATATATATATATATATATATATATATATATATATATATATATATATATATATATATATATATATATATATATATATATATGCATAATTTATATAAATATGTATCTATATATATGTAAAGTACAAAAAAATATTATAATATGTTGATTATTGCATCTTGTGAACAGATTAAGAGAAAATGTTTAAATATAATTCCTTTTCTTTTTTCTCTTCTTTTTTAAATTCTATTTGCTCTTTTATATTCTGTTCTCTGTTTTCAAGTATCTCTCTCTCTCTCTCTCTCTCTCTCTCTCTCTCTCTCTCTCTCTCTCTCTCTCTCTCTCTCTCTCTCTCTCTCTCTCTCTCTCTCTCTCTCTCTCTCTCTCTCTCTCTCTCTCTCTCTCTCTCTCTCTCTCTCTCTCTCTCTCTCTCTCTCTCTCTCTCTCTCTCTCTCTCTCTCTCTCTCTCTCTCTCTCTCTCTCTCTCTCTGCCTTATGTCTGCATCAAGCCTTCATCAGTTTGTTTTGGCTTATTATAATTTCTCTGTCTCTCTCAGTATTCTGTCTGTTTTGCTAAATCCTGGTAATGTTGTTCTACTACTATTACTACTACTACTACTACTACTACTACTACTACTACTACTACTACTACTACTACTACTACTACTACTACTACTACTTCCTTCTAAATGTATCTTAACTTCATAAAAGGCAGAATTTGAAGAAGAAAAAAAACATTTATTTAAACATTTCTCTCCTTACAGAAGACTTTACTTAAAAAAATTTTGATAAACAACAATTTCTTGCCTTTTTTTAATGTGATAGCTGAATGGCCCCCTTAAAATAGGATCCCTTTAAATAACTTCCCCCTTATTAAATAATCCCTTTAAATTTCCCCTTTCCTGCTCCCATTTCCCTCCCTCCCTCCCTCCCTCCCTCCCTCCCTCCCTCCCTCACTCGTAAACCTGACCTCGCCTAACCTAATATTAATGATTTTTTATTACTTCAAGGTTTTATACATATATATATATTGTAATAAGGGCATTTAAATCTCCCCTTTCCTCCCTTTCTTCTTTATCTTCTCTTCCTTATTTCCTTCTTATTTTCTCTTTCTTTTTCTGTCCTATTTCTCTCTTTTTCTTATTTTCGCTTTGTTCTCTATCTTCTTTCTCTCCCTTCTTCCTCTTCCTCCACTTTGTCTTCTCGTCTCATTTTTCTTCTCTTCCTTTCTCCCTTTATCTCCTTCTCCCTTTCTCTCCTCTCCTCCCTTTATCTTCCTTCCACTCCCTGTCTCTCCATTCTGCTCTTCTTCCTCTTTTGTCTTCTTATATCCCTCTTCTTTCTCTCTTCTCTTATCCCTCTATCCTCCTCCTCCTCCTCCTCCCTTTTCCCCAAAAAGAAAACCTTATCGATAAACTTTTTTTATTATTTTTTAATGATAAGACAATGCCAAGAGTGTCTTATGTGAGAGAGAGAGAGAGAGAGAGAGAGAGAGAGAGAGAGAGAGAGAGAATAGTAGTGTTTTTTTTTTTTTTTGAGTGAAAGGAATGAATGAAGAAAAATTGATGGTTTTAAAAATTAAGAAAATTAAAAATAATGCAAAAAAATATATATAGCCATAAATTCTTGTATAATGTAAACACACCCACAGAATTTTTTATATATAGTGTATAGCAAAACATTATTATCATTATTATTATTATTATTATTATTATTATTATTATTATTATTATTATTATTATTATTATTATTATTATTATTATTATTATTATTATCACTTACGGGCAGATGTGGATGGATGGATGGTTGAGTGGATGGCATTGCACTAGTCAGGTGGATGCAGTGGATGAATAGTGGTGAAGGAAAGGAAGGAAGGAAGAAGAACTGAAGAGAGAGAGAGAGACAAGGAGATGGAGAAGAAAATGAAGGAAGAAAGGAACTGAAGAGATAGAGAAGAATAATGAAGGAAGTGATGGAAAAGGAATAGAGAAGAATTGAAGAAGAGAGAAAGACAGAGAGAGAAGATGAAAGAAGGAACTGATAGAGAGGAATGAGAGAAAAAGATGAAGAAAAGAAAGAGAGAGAGAGGGAGAAGGAAAAGAGTGATGAACAGAGGGAGAAGAAATAATAGAAGAAGGAAGAGAAGACAATAAATGAAGAAGAAAGTGATAATGTGAATGAGAGAGAGAGAGAGAGAGAGATTCTTTTACACACAGACACAAACACACACACACACACACACACACTTGTATATCAAAACAAACAAACAAACAAACAAACAAAAAGCTTGCAAGATGTCAGAAAATTTACTTATGTTTGGTGCTGTTATAATAATTCTCCCATCTTTGCATTATATATATGTAATTATGTAATCTTTTCAAGGTAATTACGACTGCAAGACTATTAAAACGCCTTTCCATTTTTACTATTATTATTATTATTATTATTATTATTATTATTATTATTATTATTATTATTATTATTATTATTATTATTGTTGCTGTTGTCTCATCTATACATTTATAAGTGCCATGAAAACTATTAGTGTATTTTATTGTATCTTATTGTATATACGTACGTACTTAGTTTTTTTATTGAATGGAGGAGGAGGAGGAGGAAAGGGGAGTTTTTTTTATTTATTCATTTATTTATTTATCTATTTATTTATTATTATTTTGTTTTCATCAGGACCTCCTCTATCCACATCTCCCTCCTCCTCCTCCTCTTTCCTCCTCCTCCTCCTGTATTATATATTTTTTTTTACCTGCGTTTGTTAATTAAGTAAAGGTGTGTTTGGAATGTGTCAGGAGGGTGATTTCTGCACACACACACACACACACACACACACACACACACACACACACACACACACACACACACACACACACACACACACACACACACACACACACACACACACACACACACGTGCGCGCGCGTACACACTTTTGTTGTGTGCGTGTGTATCTACTACTACTACTACTACTACTACTACTACTACTACTACTACTACTACTACTACTACTGTTCACTAACCACCACCACCACCACCACCATCACTATTACCACTGCTACTACTATTGTCACTACTTCACCACCATCAATACCACTACCACCACCACCATTACTACTACTACTACTACTACTTCTACTACTACTACTACTACTACTACTACTACTACTACTACTACTACTACTACTACTACTACTACTACTACTACAGAAGGAACGAGACACTACCTCAGTCCCTCTTGGTCACAATGTGAGAGAGAGAGAGAGAGAGAGAGAGAGAGAGAGAGAGAGAGAGAGAGAGAGAGAGCTGCAGTCTTGCCCTGACATGTTACCGACGTGTTTTTTGGCCAAAGGAATAATAAAGATTTGTAATGAAGATTATTCAGTGTTTTCTGAAATATCCTTCATTTATTATTATTATTATTATTATTATTATTATTATTATTATTATTATTATTATTATTTTTATTTTTATCATTATTAAGCATCCTTCGTGTTTTCCTCTTATTTTATTGTATTTTTGTATTTTGTTCATATTTTTCTTCTTTATTTTTCTTATCTTTATTTATTTTTGGCTACTCAGCTGTGAACTATTTAAAACTTGTGTCGAGATGACTCTGGGTTTTTATAACCAGTGTCAAAGGTATGAGTGAATCAGTTACTGCTGACTTCGCTAGCTGATAGAAATAGCAGACATGTATATGAAATATATATTAATTAATAGAGAAAGGAAATATGAATAACAGTAACAAGCAGTTACCACTCGTGAGCCACGTGTGACGCTTGTATCGCCACAACACCACCACCACCACCTCCACCATGGACACAGCCAGCCCTGCAGCAGCCACCACCAAGAGGACAAGAAATCCTAATCTTTCTCTAGGTGAGTGTTGGCACTCATTGAGGCTTTTTGAAGAACATCTCTGGAGAGAGTACAGTGCTTTGTTGGCCTCAGGCACTGGCCGCGCCACGTCTGTGACAGGAACACTGCCAGCACGGTCTGATCGTTGCCTTCGTCAGTTCACCATCACTCACTTCACTGAGAGCGTCTCTCCTCGCAAGAAATTCCCTTCGTTGGCGCACACGGAGTTGTTGTTGTCGTTGTTGCTCGGCCGTGGTAGCTTATGGTCGATCCTTAGCCTCATGACACCTCCGCCCCTGCCGTCGCGGCACAAGGAACTGATGAACATTTCACAGCGCTCATGACAGAGTTACACCGTTTATGGAATATTTATGAAAAGTGTCCGCCATTTTGAAGGCTTATGACAGACTCATAGCCTCATGATCTCAGCAGATGCATCCCCAGGTACACAGCCTCACCTGGGATCCGTCTGTTAATACCTGTGCATGCCACCACCGCTCAGTCAGAACCCTTGGTGTTGTGAATGAGACCATGAAGATCTTTCCGTTCGTCACACGTTCCTCCCCCGATAAACACTTTTTTCCAGCGTCTGCCACCACTAAAGCCTTACCACGCCACACGCCGCGCCCTCTCTGTCATAAAGCCACGCCTCTGTCCACGATGCAGACAGTATATTGTCCAGACTGAGATGGGAGGGGAGGGACAGGCCTTGCGTTGACTTGGTGGCATTGCAAGGCGGTTCAGGACAGAGGTTTAGCTGGAGGGGCGCTTCCATTTGATAGGGCGTGTCGCTCCGTCACTCCAGGGTGTTGAGAAGGCCCTCCCCTGCAGTAGAGGCAGAGACCAGGGGTAGTGGTGGTGGTGGTGGTGGTAGTCTAAGCATGGCAGTGTCTCGTAGGGAAGTGAGAAATACGTATCTTATCTTAACTATATTTACATTGCTTCGCCTTTATCTTCCCTACAATTAACCACGGTATTTTTTTTCTATTTTCTTCATATCTACGACAATTCACTTTATTTTTCCTCTTTATATATATATATATATATATATATATATATATATATATATATATATATATATATATATATATATATATATATATATATATATATATATATATATATACAAGAGAAGCACCGATCAAGAGGCTAAGAAAATAAAAAAGGTTGAGAAAAAAGACCTGAAGATTGTTATTATTATTACTATTATTATTATTATTATTATTATTATTATTATTATTATTATTATTATTATTATTATTATTATCATTTGTTTTTGTTTACGTAAGAGGGGCACTGGTCAGGAGGCAACAAGAAAAAGGGTTAGAAAAAAAAAGGGTTTACTGAAGTGACATTCCCTAACGAAAACGGCAAAAAGAAGAAGAAGAGGAGGAGGAGGAGGAGGAGGAGGAAATGATTGATGGGGATGAGAATAACGAGAAGAGGAGGAGGAGGAGGAGGAGGAGAAAGAAGAAGATGACTATGATGCTAGAAGAAGAGGAGGAGGAGGAGGAGAATATGAAGGAAATGACTGATGGAAGATAAGAAAAACGAGAAGAGGAGGAGGAGGAGGAGGAGGAGTGATTATATGCGATACTAGAAGACGAGGAGGAGGAGGAAGAGGAGGAGGAGGAGGAGGAAACATAGATATTAAACATAAATGTGTGTGTGTGTGTGTGTGTGTGTGTGTGTGTGTGTGTGTGTGTGTGTGTGTTAATTAATGTTTTTTTTTCTTTTTCCTCCAGGTGAGAAGTTTGGACGAGGAAAGAGAGAGAAACTATGGAGGAAAGTGGAGGAAACATCTACTGAGGGAATGGAGGTAGAGAGAGAGAGAGAGAGAGAGAGAGAGAGAGAGAGAGAGAGAGAGAGAGAGAGAGAGAGAGAGAGAGAGAGAGAGAGAGAGAGAGAGAGTTACTAATATTTACGTTTTATTTTGACCAGATATGATGTGCACGTGTTGGCCATGTGTGTGTGTGTGTGTGTGTGTGTGTGTGTGTGTGTGTGTGTGTGTGTGTGTGTGTGTGTGTGTGTGTGTGTGTCTGTCTGTCTCACTTTCTTAACATGTTGTCATCTTGTTTATCATTGCGCATGTCCTCTCTCTCTCTCTCTCTCTCTCTCTCTCTCTCTCTCTCTCTCTCTCTCTCTCTCTCTCTCTCTCTCTGGATCTGTAACAATTTGTAAGTAAAAGCTTTCAATATATTAATCAGTCTCTCTCTCTCTCTCTCTCTCTCTCTCTCTCTCTCTCTCTCTCTCTCTCTCTCTCTCTCTCTCTCTCTCTCTCTCTAAAACGATTCCAGAAACTTCTGACGTAATATGTTCTGGAGAGAGAGAGAGAGAGAGAGAGAGAGAGAGAGAGAGAGAGAGAGAGAGAGAGAGAGAGAGAGAGAGAGAGAGAGAGAGAGAGAGAGAAATTCAAAACCTGTGACGTCGTTTTCATTATTGAGTCACGTATAATGTTTCCAAACACACACACACACACACACACACACACACGTGACTGTTGACAGATACGTGTATATAAAGCTGGTGATGAGAGAGAGAGAGAGAGAGAGAGAGAGAGAGAGAGAGAGAGAGAGAGAGAGAGAGAGAGAGAGAGAGAGAGATTTCTACTACTACTGCTACTGCTACTACTACAACAACAGTTACTACTACTACTACTACTACTACTACTACTACTACTACTCGTCCTCCTCCTCCTTCTCCTTCTCCTACTACTACTGATGCTGCAACTACTACTACTACTACTACTACTACTACTACTACTACTACTACTGCTACCACCATCCCAACCACCACCACCACAACTACCACCATTACTACAACCACCACCACCACCACTACTACTACTACTACCACCTCTTTTCTTACGTGCAAAAGTTACCATTCTTTAGAGAGAGAGAGAGAGAGAGAGAGAGAGAGAGAGAGAGAGGGTTTGTTTACATGAGGCTGCCCGCGTGGTGAGGGAGGCGCGGCAGCCAATCAGGACACGCCAGTGCCAGTCGTTCCCGTCGCTGATTGGCTGGGCGGAGCGAGGAGGGAGGAGGCGGGGCTTAAGGCGAGGGGCGGAGTCAGGTTTTAAATCTCACTCAGTTTACCTTGACGCATCAGAGGGGGAGTACACGCACCGCTCCCTCCTGCTGCGTGCTGCGTGTGTTATGCTTTCGTTGCTCGAGTGTTTCCCATTGACCTGACCTCCTCCACGTGACCTGGCCTGACTTGGAATGCTAGAAAATACTCCCTCCCTTGTCCCCTAACTGTAGTGTTGCCAACCCAATGTTTTTTATATAAGAAACAGGATTATTATTTTATTCATTTATTTGTCTTTTTTCGAACTAAACTTTATGTGAATGTGGAAAAAAAGTTGAGTTTATTTTTTATTTTTTATTTTGGGGGTGAAGAAAAAAAAATTATATTGTGATTTTTATTTACTAGTTATTGTGGTGAAACTGTGGTGGTGGTGGTGGTGGTGATGGGGAGAGGGGCGTGGTGGTGGTGGTGGTGGTGGTGGTGGTGTGTGGTGATGGTGGTGGTGGTGGTGATGGCGCCCCTGCCTGGAATGTGCATCAAATGGCTGTAAGTATTGTGTGTGTGTGTGTGTGTGTGTGTGTGTGTGTGTGTGTGTGTGTGTGTGTGTGTGTGTTAAGGTATGTATAAGTACGAGTATATAATAACAATAATAATAATAATAATAATAATAATAATAATAGTAATAATAATAATAATAATATCAAGCAAATTATTATTATTATTATTATTGTTATTATTATTATTATTGTTATCATCATCATCATAATCATCATCTTTCTTCTTCTTCTTCTTCTTCTTCTTCTTCTTCTTATTATTATTATTATTATTATTATTATTATTATTATTATCATTATTATTTGTTCAATCCTTTTATTCTATTTTATTGTCCTTCTCTTCCTCCTCCTCTTCCTTCTCCTTCTCCTCCTCCTCCTCCTCCTCCTCCTCCTCCTCCTCCTCCTCCTCCTCCTCCTCCTCCTCCTGTTCTTCTTCTTCTTCTTCTTCTTCTTTTTCTTATTCTTATTCCTCTTCATTTAAAATTTGTCTTTATATATTTTTTCCAGTGTCATTCATTCCTCTCTCTCTCTCTCTCTCTCTCTCTCTCTCTCTCTCTCTCTCTCTCTCTCTCTCTCTCTCTCTCTCTCTCTCTCTCTCTCTCTCTCTCTCGCGTGGAGGTTAGGAGGTGAAGGTAACAAGCTGAAAGAGAGAGAGAGAGAGAGAGAGAGAGAGAGAGAGAGAGAGAGAGAGAGAGAGAGAGAGAGAGAGAGAGAGAATAGTTTAAGAAAGAAAGGGAGAGATGGAGGGAAAAGGGAGAGAGGAAAGGTGAGAGGGAGAGGTATCGATCGTCTTTTTTCTTTAATATTAGAGAGAGAGAGAGAGAGAGAGAGAGAGAGAGAGAGAGAGAGAGAGAGAGAGAGAGAGAGAGAGAGAGAGAAAGGTGATATTAATGCGCTAAAGGTTAGATTTTATCCTAACAGAGAGAGAGAGAGAGAGAGAGAGAGAGAGAGAGAGAGAGAGAGAGAGAGAGAGAGAGAGAGAGAGAGAATTTTTAAACGTCTTTCTTGGTTAATTTCTTATATATTCTTCCCTCCTCTTCCTCCTCCTCCTCTTTCTCTTCTTCATCTTTTCCTCCTCTTTTTCTTCTTCCTCTTCTTTCTCTTTTTCCTCCTCCTCCTCCTCCTTCTCCTCCTCCTCCTCCTCCTCCTCCTCCTCCTCCTCCTCCTCCTCCTCCTCCTCCTCCTCCTCCTCCTCCCTCTCGCGACCTTTTTAGATCTCTCTCAGATAACACACACACACACACACACACACACACACACACACACACACACACGGTATATATATAAATAATAATAATATATGATTAAACGTGGTCTTTAAATAGATTAGGTTAGTTTAGATAAGGCTAGTTTAGGTTAAGCTAGGTTAGGTTAGGTTAGGTTAGATTAGGTTAGGTTACATAAGTTAGGATGGTTAAAGTTATGTTAGGCTAGGTTAGGTTAGGTTAGATAAGGTTACAGTAAGTTAGGATGGTTAAAGTTATGTTAGGTTAGGTAAGGTCATGTTAGGTAAGATTAAGTTTGTAAGGCTATTTTTGGTAAGGTCAATTTAGGTGAGCTTATGTTGGGTTAGCTAAGGTTAAGTTCGGTTACGTAAAAGTAAGGTTAGGTAAGGTTTGGCTAAGAGAGCGGACATTTTATTATGATTTTTCTCTATTCTTGACACCCTGAAAAAAAAAAAAATAGATAAATAAAACGGTAATAGAATGACACGGAGGGAGCACAATACTCGGTGTACCGCAGGAGTCAGTCCAGGAACCGCTGGTGTTTGAATACATTCGATTATCTACGCTGATTACTTAACGCTGCGTGAAAATTGATATCCAGCAGCGTGAACAGCAATACATATTAGTTAACAGCTGTAAACACGAGACGAAACAAGTACGAGTATTAGTGTACCGCAGGGATCAGTGTCAGGCCACTGGTGTTTTAAATGTATGCCAATGCTCTACTTTGCTCCATCAACGCTGCCTGCAAACTGATATCAATAATACTATCAATACATTTTAGTTAACAGCTGTGAACGCGAGACAACGGAAGTATTAGTGTACCACAGGGATCAGTTTTAGGACCGTTGGTGTTTTAAATGTATGCCAATGCTCTACTTTGCTCCATCAACGCTGCTTGTAAACTGATAACAGCAATATTATCAATACATTTTGGTTAACAGCTGTGAACGCGAGACGAAACAAGTATCTTTGTACCGCAGGGATCACTTTTAGGACCGCTGGTGTTTTAAAATGTCTGCCAATGCTCTACACTGGTTAATTAACGCTACAAGGAATGTTTGACAGGAATAGTAGCAATATATCTTAAATTAACAGCTGTAAACTCGATAGAGAACAAGTATTGGTGTACCGCAGGATAAGTTTAGGACTTCTTCTGTTTTCATTTTATGCGAATACTCTAAATTTGCTTAATTAATTCAAATCTATCGTTGGTTATGTTATAAAATATTCCCTGTAGCGCTAATGTAGTAATATATTATATGTAACACACTGGCGGTCCCAAAAGTGATCCCTGTGGCACCCCTTATACTTCCCCATACTCTAAATGTCTCTTCTTTCCTTCTTTTTCGCGTGTCACGGAAACTGGCTTAGAGAGAAATTAATAGAGAGTAAATTTGTCGCTCTCACAGCCATTTAGTACAAGAAACAGAAGAGGAACGAAGAGGGAGGGGTAGTTTAGTTCCTGAGGTACGCCGGCGCTCTTCTCTCGCTTTTGTTAACGTAAGAGTGCTCTTGTTGATGGCGTGAAATGTTTCTTGCAGCGTTAATGGAGAAAGGATGAAGATTGCAATGTATTTAAAACAACAGCGGTCTTAAAAGTTATCCCTGCGGTACATCGATACTTGTCCTGTCTCGTTTTACAGCTATTGACTGAAATTTGTTAGTGTTGGCGCTGTCATGTACTTATTGCGGCAGCAATGGTTGTAAATACAAAAAAGAACAATTACTG
>NC_087195.1:6837500-6840000 GCF_035594125.1 Scylla paramamosain
GACCAAAATCTCTAAAAGAGGATGACCAAGACTCAGTAAGGAAAGCCAGAAGATCACCAGTAGAGCGGCCTTGACGGAACCCATACTGGCAATCAGATAGAAGGTTGTGAAGTGATAGATGTTTAAGAATCTTCCTGTTGAGGATAGATTCAAAAACTTTAGATAGGCAGGAAATTAAAGCAATAGGACGGTAGTTTGAGGGATTAGAACGGTCACCCTTTTTAGGAAGAGGTTGAATGTAGGCAAACTTCCAGCAAGAAGGAAAGGTAGATGTTGACAGACAGAGCTGAAAGAGTTTGACTAGGCAAGGTGCAAGCACGGAGGCACAGTTTCGGAGAACAATAGGAGGGACCCCATCAGGTCCATAAGCCTTCCGAGGGTTTAGGCCAGCGAGGGCATGGAAAACATCATTGCGAAGAATTTTAATAGGTAGCATGAAGTAGTCAGAGGGTGGAGGAGAGGGAGAAACAAGCCCAGAATCGTCCAAGGTAGAGTTTTTAGCAAAGGTTTGAGCAAAGAGTTCAGCTTTAGAAATAGATGTGATAGCAGTGGTGCCATCTGGTTGAAATAAAGGAGGGAAAGAAGAAGAAGCAAAGTTATCGGAGATATTTTTGGCTAGATGCCAGAAGTCACGAGGGGAGTTAGATCTTGAAAGGTTTTGACACTTTCTGTTAATGAAGGAGTTTTTGGCTAATTGGAGAACAGACTTGGCATGGTTCCGGGCAGAAATATAAAGTGCATGAGATTCTGGTGATGGAAGGCTTAAGTACCTTTTGTGGGCCACCTTTCTATCATGTATAGCACGAGAACAAGCTGTGTTAAAACAGGGTTTAGAAGGTTTAGGACGAGAAAAAGAGTGAGGAATGTACGCCTCCATGCCAGACACTATCACCTCTGTTATGCGCTCAGCACACAAAAACGGGTCTCTGACATGGAAGCAGTAGTCATTCCAAGGAAAATCAGCAAAATACCTCCTCAGGTCCCCCCAACTAGCAGAAGCAAAACGCCAGAGGCACCTTCGCTTAGGGGGAATCCTGAGGAGGGATTGGAGTGATAGGACAAGATACAGATATGAGATTGTGATCGGAGGAGCCCAACGGAGAAGAAAGGGTGACAGCATATGCAGAAGGATTAGAGGTCAGGAAAAGGTCAAGAATGTTGGGCGTATCTCCAAGACGGTCAGGAATACGAGTAGGGTGTTGCACCAATTGCTCTAGGTCATGGAGGATAGCAAAGTTGAAGGCTAGTTTCACCAGGGATGGTCAGTGAAGGGAGAGGAAAAGCCAAAGCTGGTGGTGAACATTGAAGTCTCCAAGAATGGAGATCTCTGCAAAAGAGAAGAGGGTCAGAATGTGCTCCACTTTGGAAGTTAAGTAGTCAAAGAATTTCTTATAGTCAGAGGAGTTAGGTGAGAGGTATACAGCACAGATAAATTTAGTATGAGAGTGACTCTGTAGTCGTAGCCAGATGGTGGAAAACTCGGAAGATTCAAGAGCGTGGGCACGAGAGCAGGTTAAGTCATTGCGCACATAAACGCAGCATCCAGCTTTGGATCGAAAATGAGGATAGAGAAAGTAGGAGGGAACAGAAAAGGGGCTACTGTCAGTTGCCTCAGACACCTGAGTTTCAGTGAGGAAAAGAAGATGAGGTTCAGAAGAGGAGAGGTGGTGTTCTACAGATTGAAAATTAGATCTTAGACCGCGAATGTTGCAGAAGTTAATGAAGAAAAAGTTGAGGCGGGTGTCAAGACACTTAGGGTCGTCGACAGAAAGGCAGTCCGACCTGGGGACATTTATGGTCCCCTCCCCAGATGGGGACTCCGAGGCTGGTGTAGGAGTCGCCATTGATGATTTTAAATTTTTTGAGTGAAGGGTGTGTGTGTTATTAGGTGCTTGTAGTTTTGTGTGGAGGAAGAGAGTTGTCTTCAGAGACACAGCTGTGAGGTCACAGCTGGGTTTAATGAGAAGTTCACAGCACCCCCTGAACAGTGCTTTAGACCTCACTGGGAGTAATTATCGTTTTCGGCAGGTGTCTACTGCCTCCTCCAAGGTGTGTTTGGGTGTGTGTGGGTGTGTGTGGGTGTGTTTGGGTGTGTTTGTGTGTGTGTGTGGGGTGTTTGGGTGTGTTTAGGTGTGTTTGGGTATGTTTGGGTGTGTGTGGGGGGTGTTTGGTGTGTGTTTGGGTAGGTTTGAGTGTGTGGATGCGGTTTGGGTGTATTTGGGTGTGTTTGGGTGTGTGTGGGCGTGTTTGGGTGTGTTTGGGTATGTTTGGGTGTGTGTGGGTGTGTGTGTGTGTGTGTGTGTGTGTGTGTGTGTGTGTGTGTGTGTGTGTGTGTGTGTGTGTGCGCGCGTGCGTGCGTCTGTGAGCGTTGAGTTTATCTGTTTTGGTGAGAAATGTGGTATTTTTTTTATGATTTATGAAAAAAAATCTCCCCTATGTAATCTCCCCCTATGTAATCTCCCCCTATGTAATCTCCCTCTATGTAATCATATGTAATCCC
>NC_087195.1:6845000-6877500 GCF_035594125.1 Scylla paramamosain
GTCCACAAAAGGTACTTAAGCCTTCCATCACCAGAATCTCATGCACTTTATATTTCTGCCCGGAACCATGCCAAGTCTTTTCTCCAACTAGCCAAAAACTCCTTCATTAACAGAAAGTGTCAAAACCTTTCAAGATCTAACTCCCCTCGTGACTTCTGGCATCTAGCCAAAAATATCTCCAATAACTTTGCTTCTTCTTCTTTCCCTCCTTTATTTCAACCAGATGGCACCACTGCTATCACATCTATTTCTAAAGCTGAACTCTTTGCTCAAACCTTTGCTAAAAAAATTCTACCTTAGACGATTCTGGGCTTGTTCCTCCCTCTCTTCCACCCTCTGACTACTTCATGCTACCTATTAAAATTCTTCGTAATGATATTTTCCATGCCCTCGCTGGCCTAAACCCTCGGAAGGCTTATGGACCTGATGCGGTCCCTCCTATTCTTCTCCGAAACTGTGCCTTCGTGCTTGCACCTTGCCTAGTCAAACTCTTTCAGCTCTGTCAACATCTACCTTTCCTTCTTACTGGAAGTTTGCCTACATTCAGCCTATTCCTAAAAAGAGTGACCATTCTAAACCCTCAAACTACCGTCCTATTGCTTTAATTTCCTGCCTATCTAAAGTTTTTGAATCCATCCTCAACAGAAAGATTCTTAAACATCTATCATTTCACAACCTTCTATCTGATCACCAGTATGGGTTCTGTCAAGGCCACTCTACTGGTGATCTTCTGGCTTTCCTTACTGAGTCTTGGTCATCCTCTTTTAGAGATTTTGGTGAAACTTTTGCTGTTGCCTGGGACATATCGAAAGCTTTTGATAGAGTCTGGCACAAAGCTTTGATTTCCAAACTACCCTCCTACGGCTTCTATCCTTCTCTCTGTAACTTCATCTCAAGTTTCCTTTCTGACCGTTCTATTGCTGCTGTGGTAGACGGTCACTGTTCTTCTCCTAAATCTATTAACAATGGTGTTCCTCAGGGTTCTGTCCTGTCACCCACTCTCTTCTTATTATTCATTAATGATCTTCTAAACCAAACTTCTTGTCCTATCCACTCCTACGCTGATGATACCACCCTGCACTTTTCCACGTCTTTTCATAGACGTCCAACCCTTCAGGAGGTAAACATATCACGCAGGGAAGCCACAGAACGCTTGACTTTTGATCTTTCTAAAATTTCTGATTGGGGCAGAGCAAACTTGGTATTGTTCAATGCCTCAAAAACTCAATTCCTCCATCTATCAACTCGACACAACCTTCCAGACAACTATCCCCTCTTCTTCAATGACACTCAACTGTCCCCCTCTTCTACACTGAACATCCTCGGTCTGTCCGTTACTTATAATCTGAACTGGAAACTTCACATCTCATCTCTAGCTAAAACAGCTTCTATGAAGTTAGGTGTTCTGAGACGTCTCCGCCAGTTTTTCTCACCCCCCAGCTGCTAACTCTGTACAAGGGCCTTATCCGTCCATGTATGGAGTATGCTTCACATGTCTGGGGAGGTTCCACTCATACTGCTCTTCTAGACAGGGTGGAATCAAAAGCTTTTCGTCTCATCAACTCCTCTCCTCTAACTGACTGTCTTCAGCCTCTCTCTCATCGCCGCAATGTTGCATATCTAGCTGTCTTCTACCGCTATTTTCATGCCAACTGCTCTTCTGATCTTGCTAATTGCATGCCTCCCCTCCTTCCGCGGCCTCACTGCACAAGACTTTCTTCTTTCTCTCACCCCTATTCTGTCCACCTCTCTAACACAAGAGTTAACCAGTATTCTCAATCATTCATCCCTTTCTCTGGTAAACTCTGGAACTCCCTGCCTGCTTCTGTATTTCCACCTTCCTATGACTTGAATTCCTTCAAGAGGGAGGTTTCAAGACACTTATCCTTCAATTTTTGACCACTGCTTTGACCCTTTTATGGGACTGGCATTTCAGTGGGCATTTTTTTTTAATCTATTTTTTTTTATTGGATTTTTGTTGCCCTTGGCCAGTGTCCCTCCTACATAAAAAAAAAAATAAATAATAGTAGTAAAAATCAAAATAGCTGATCCGAGACACTTCAAAATACAGAAAAAACAAGTTATAAGATTACTAGAAACACTTTCAGTACAAGAAAAGTAATAACAGTAGCCTTGATAGTAGTAGTGATAATAGAAATAATGAAAACCAAAAGAACTAGTCCACGACTCTCTAAAACACACACAAAAAAAAACTTGTAAAATTTTTTAGAAACATTTATATACAATAGAAGTAGTAGCAGTAGTGGCAGTAATAGTTATAGTAGAAGTAATAATAGTAAAAACTAAAACCACTGGTGCGAGAATCTATAAAACACCAAAAAATAACTTATAAAATTATTAGAAACATTTATATATAACAGAAGTAGTAGTATTGATAATAACAGTAAAAAGTATTAGTAATAATAGTAAAAATTAAAAGCACAGGTGCGAGAATCTCTAAAAACACTCTCCAAAATCTCCAAAAAAACTACTTATAAAATTACTAGAAACATTTATATACAATAGAAGTAGTAGTATTGACAAAAATAGTAACAGTATTAGTAATAATAGTAGAAATTAAAACCACTGGTGCAAGAATCTCCAAAATACCATCAAACAACTTATAAAATTACTAAAAACACTTATATACAGTAAAAGTGGTAGTATTTACAATAACAGTAATAGTATTAGTAATAATAGTAAAAAGTAAAACAACAACTACATGAATCACCATAACACCAAAAAACATGCCGTAAAATTAGCAAAAACACTTTTCATACAAAATAACTCACAAAAAAGCTACAGAAACAAAAAACGCAATAATAAGAAATAAAAAGTCGCGAAACGTCATCCTACCCTACGGCTTCGAAGATGGCGGCGGTGAGGTTCATCCAGCAGGCTCAGGTACGCGTATTTTTACCCGTTTTTCCACACTTCTAGCCTTTGTCCATGCAGGAAATTCTATGTAGAGATAAACGAACCCCTCAGGAATCAATGGACTTCATGTGAATGCTGGATAACTTTTGGAAGTGGGAGAAAAGTGTGGTTAAGTAAATGAACACAAAAAAAGCCGGCTGAGGGAAGACTTGAATTATAGTTTTATTTATTTGTTTAATGGCGGTGCAGAGCGGGGCGCGGCGGTACAGCACGGGCGCCCTCAAGGATGTGGTGATTGCCAGTGCTGTCAGGACGCCCATGGGATCCTTCAGGTACGTAACTCTCTCTCTCTCTCTCTCTCTCTCTCTCTCTCTCTCTCTCTCTCTCTCTCTCTCTCTCTCTCTCTCTCTCTCTCTCTCTCTCTCTCTCTCTCTTCCTTAGTGATAATTTCCCCCCGCCCCCACACTGGACACAAGCCCCCTCTCTTACCCCCCTACTCTAGTGACCCGTGCCCCGCCCCCCCCCCGCAGGTCCTCTCTGGCGTCCCTGCGCGCCCCTGAGCTGGGAGCCGTGGCGGTGAAGGCAGCGGTGGAGAGGGCAGGCGTGGATCCCAAGGCTGTGCAGGAGGTGAGAGGGAGATGGTTGTGAGAGAGAGAGAGAGAGAGAGAGAGAGAGAGAGAGAGAGAGAGATGAATGAACAAATAGAAAAAAATAAAACACACACACACACACACACACACATGACCTCTGTTCTCTCTTCAGGTGTACATGGGCAACGTGGTGACAGCTGGGTCAGGTCAGGCCCCCACCAGGCAGGTCGCCCTCTTCGCCGGCCTTGACAAGTCCACGCCCTGCACCACTGTCAATAAGGTATGGGTGTGTGTGTGTGTGTGTGTGTGTGTGTGTGTGTGTGTGTGTTTAATCCTCTCCTGGAGAAATAAGTAGTAAGAATTATTCACTTGTAGATTAAAAAGATACAGTAGCTTAAAAATTGTCTGATAACAGATATTGGAGTTTTAAAAAGCCATTGATATTTATACAGCTTTACTTAACCTAACCTAACCCTACCCAGCCTAACCTAACAACCTAACCTAACCTAATCTAACCTAACTTAACCTAACCTAATCTAACCTAACCTAACCTAACCTAACCTAACCTAACCCTACCCAGCCTAACCTAACAACCTAACCTAACCTAACCTAACCTAACCTAACCTAACCTAACCCTACCCAGCCTAACCTAACAACCTAACCTAACCTAATCTAACCTAACTTAACCTAACCTAATCTAACTTAACCTAACCTAACCCAATCCAACCTAACCTAACCCAAGCCAACCTAACTTAACCTAACCCAACCCAACCTGACCCAGCCTAACTTAACCCCACCCCACCCCACTCACTCCCACCCCACCACACCCTACCCCACCACACCCTACCCCACCTCACCTCACCTCATCCCCCCCCCACCTCACCTCACCTCACCTCACCTCACCTCACCATTACAGGTATGCGCGTCAGGTATGAAGTCATTAATGATGGCATCGCAGGCCATCATGTGTGGCAGCCAGGACGTGATGGTGGCTGGAGGGATGGAGAGCATGAGTCAGGTCCCTTACTACATGCCTAGGGGTGACACGGCTTATGGTGGGGTGAATCTGCTGGTGAGTGGCCTGGTGACTGGGGGTGACTTGGTGGGGGGGATGGGGGGATGGATAAACTTGTGGTATCAGTGATTGGGGTGTGAGAGGGTAGGAAATGGGGTTTGTAAGGGGTGTTGGGGTGTTGGGAGGGGTGAATGGGTGGGTATTGGGGTGATGGAGTGAAGGGAGGGGTGAAAAATTAGGTTTCTGAAGGGCTGGAAAGTCTAGGGTGTTTTTTTCTTTGTGTGGTGATGGGAGACCAGGTGTTGGGGTGATGGGGTGACTGGGTGGGTGTTCAGATGATGGGGTCATGGGAGATAGGTGAAATATTGGGTTTGTATAAGGTGAAAGAAAAGTTTGGGGTGACTGACTATGCTGGGGTGATAGGAGAGAGGTGAACAATATTTAGGAGGAATGGGAAAAGGGGCATTTGAAGGAGTGATGTCAGTGATGGGGTGAAGGGAGGGGTGACTGGACAGAGCTGGGGTGAAGGCAGAAGTGGAAAGGGGAGGGTGATAAATTGATTTTGATCATTGAGATGTGAAAAGATTATGATGATAACTCCTCCTCCTCCTCCTCCTCCTCCTCCTCCTCCTCCTCCTCCTCCTCCTTTCCCCACAGGATGGCATAGTGTTTGATGGCCTTACAGATGTGTACAACAAGATTCACATGGGAAATTGTGGAGAGAATACTGCAAAGAAACTCGGCATTACTCGTGACCAGCAGGATGAGTATGGTGTGTGTGTGTGTGTGTGTGTGTGTGTGTGTGTGTGTGTGTGTGTGTGTGTGTATTTATTTATTTATTTGTTTGTTTGTTTGTTTGTTTACATATTTTTCTGTTTTCTTTGCCTTTTTTCTTTTTCTCCAGTTTATTTTGTTTCTTCCTTTCCGTTCTTTCTTTCCTCATTGTGTTCAAGTTCCCTTTTCCTTCTTTTTTATTTCTCTCTCTCTCTCTCTCTCTCTCTCTCTCTCTCTCTCTCTCTCTCTCTCTCTCTCTCTCTCTCTCTCTCTCTCTCTCTCTCTCTCTCTCTCTCTCTCTCTCTCTCTCTCTCTCTCTCTCTTTTCTTTATCTTTCTTATCAAAACTTATTCTCTTTCTGTCACTCTTTCTCGTCCATTTTCCTCGTTCCTTCCTTTCCCTCTTCTCTCCTCCTCTTCTTCCCTTCCTCCCAAACATCTATTTCTCTACCTTCCCTCCCTCCTCATCTCTTCTTGTTTCATCTCTTCTCTTCTCTTCTCCTCTCTTCTCTTCTCTTCTCTTCTCTTCTCTTCTCTTCCCTTCCCTTCCCTTCCCTTCTCTTCTCTTTTCTTCTCTTCTCTTCTCTTCTCTTCTCTTCTCTTCTCTTCTCTTCTCTTCTCTTCTCTTCCCTCCCTTACTACTCTCCCTTTCCCTTCCCTCCCTCACTCCTCCACTCTCTCCCACAGCCTTAGAGAGCTACAGGAGGTCAGCAGAGGCGTGGAAGAGTGGAGCGATGAAGGAGGAGATAGTGGAGGTGACGATAAAGGGGAAGAGAGGGAAACCAGACACAAAAGTAGTGGAAGATGAAGAATATAAAAAAGTTAATTTTGAAAAGTTTAAAAAGTTGGCAACAGTTTTTCAGGTAAGAGAGAGAGAGAGAGAGAGTGAGAGGGAATGGGAGAGAGTGAGAGGGAGGGTTGTTAGAGTGAGGCAGATGAGAGGAATGGGTAGAAATGGTTAAAGAATTAGTAAGAATGGGAATTTTTGTAATTTTTTTTTTAAAGGAATTGGTAATGGTGGTTTTATTGGTGAGTGAGTGGGAGAGGGAATGAGAGAGAGAGAGAGAGAGAGAGAGAGAGAGAGAGAGAGAGAGAGAGAGAGAGAGAATAAAAAGTAAGGAGAGAAAAAGATATAAAAAAGAATAAAAATAATAATAAAAGAATTGATAACAGGAATAAAACATGTAAATCTTTGTACTGTCACCCCATCACCCCCGCATCGCCACCCATAAACCCTACAATCTACCCATCATCACCTTATTACTACCCCACCACCACCCTATCACCACCAATCACCCCATCACCCCCTGTAATCACCCCTGACACCCCTACAGCGCGAGGGGGGGACAGTGACAGCTGGCAACGCATCAACACTGAATGACGGAGCCGCAGCGTGTGTGTTGATGAGTGCGACAGCGGCGGCAGCACATGGCGTCACCCCCCTGGCTAGAGTTATGGGGTTCTGCGATGCTGCCACAGACCCCATTGACTTCCCCATCGCTCCTGCCCTTGCTACACCTAAGGTATGGGTGTGGGGGAGAGGAAGGGGTGTGGAGGGGAGGTAAAGGTGGATGGTGGATGAAAGTGTTAGTAAGGGAGGGGAGATGTGTGGTGGAAGGGAGTGAGGATGTACACACACACACACACACACACACACACACACACACACACACACACACACACACACACACACACACACACACACACACACACACACACACACACACACACACACACACACACACACACACACACACACACACACACACACACACACACACACACACACACACACACACAACCTCACCTAACCTAACCCCCCACCCCTCTACCCACAGCTGCTGGAGATGACGGGGGTGCGAGCAGAGGATGTATCGCTGTGGGAGGTCAATGAAGCCTTCAGTGTTGTGGTGCTGGCCAACATGAAGCTGTGTGACCTCGACCCGGCCAAGGTCAACGTGCATGGCGGTGCTGTCTCCCTCGGCCATCCTATTGGGTCAGTAGGGGTGTGTGTGTGCATGCGTGCGTGCGTGCGTGCATGCGTGCATGTATGCGTGTGTGTGTTCCATTTGAAAATACATAACATTTTTTTGCTCCATTTTTTTTCATTTATTTATTTATTTTTGTTTGTTTGTTTGTTTTGTTTATCAATTGAAGTTCTTACTCTTAAGTGTTTTTTCTGTAGTTTTTTCACATTAGAGTTTCTTCAAGGCTTCCTCAGCCTTCTCCAGCTTTCCTTACCCTCAATAACCATTCTTTGTACTTATCTATTCCCCCAGTCTTCCTCAGCCTTCCTCAGCCTTTGCCAGCCTTCTTTGACCTTCCCACAGCCTTCCTCAGCCTTCCCTAACCTTCCCCAGCCATCTTCGCCCTTCCTCCAGCCTTCTGTACCATCATTATTTTCCTTCAACATTCTATCATCCTTCCCTATTTTAATCTGTCCTTCCCCCATAGTGTATCTCTCTCATCCTTTCTCCAGCTTTTTCTTGCCTTCCCCCCCCCACCCGGTTCTCCCTCACAGGCACTGACACACCTCTTCCCCCTACAGCATGTCTGGGACACGCATTGTGGCACACCTGGCCCATTCCCTTAAGCCTGGCCAGAAGGGGGTGGCTTCCATCTGCAACGGGGGAGGGGGAGCATCCGCCATCATGATAGAGAGGCTGTGAGTCCATGGGAGTGTCTGGAGAGAGAGAGAGAGAGAGAGAGAGAGGAGTATGTGTGTCTGTGTGAGATAGAGAGAGATTATAGAAGGCACACAGACACTTCTGCAAATGCTGTGACTGTCTGTCTGTTGTGGGAGTGTGTATGTGTGTGTGTGTGTGTTTGTGTGTAGTACAATTCAGTAGATAATCTTCCCAATGCATACACACTTACAGACAAGAATTACTAAATATTCATGACTTACATTACTTACGCCATCCATCAGTCAGTCAGCCAATCGGCCAGTCAGTTAGGTACAGAGTGCAACAAAAGTATTCATTGTCACCTTGCTACAGTGTCGTAAAGAGGTTAATGAGAGTGAGACTATTAGCTGTAGCAGGTGTAGTGGCATTACTTGTATGTACTAAAGGTGTACTAAAGGTGTAGCTACTAATTCATCTCATTTGTATGACTTGTATTATTATGTAGATTAATAAAAGTTGTATTTTCTCAAAGGCACATTTTATTCACCTTTCTTGGGGGATAATTCTTACTTTTTTGCACCTTTTTTGTTTCTTCTCTCTTTTTTTCCTTTCCCTTTTATTTAGTATTACTTTTACTGTTTATTTAAAAAGGTATAGTTTGAATTTCACCTCTTTTGGGATAATTCTTAACTTTTATACTTTTTTTCTTTTCTTGTTTATTAGTATTCTTTTCTTCCATTTATTGTTGTTTACATTATTCTTTTTCTTATTTTGTTTATTACTTGTTCTATTTCTTCTTTATCATTCTTCTCTATTATTTCATGTTTATCTTTGTGTATGTGCATTCAATGATTTGCTTAATGGGATTGTAGTGAATAGAAGTCTCTCTCTCTCTCTCTCTCTCTCTCTCTCTCTCTGCCAGAGCCCACCCGAGGAGTGTCAAGGAAGTGCCAACACTCACCCTGTTCACCAAGGAACCCTGCCCCCTGTGTGATGTGGCCCTGGAGGTGAGTGCCGAGTGCCACTCTGATCTTGCTTTGAGTGAGAGTGCCAACTGTGTGTTGAGTGAGTGAGATGTTTGTTGGGGGAGAGTCAGTTATGTGTTGTGAGAGTGCCAGTTTCACTTTCTCCACTATCCTTCCACTCCCTATTCCTATTCATCCTCCTTCCAGTCTCCCACATCCACTCTGTCTCCTCCAGCCATCTTCAGCCTCCCTCACCCACACATCTGCTTTCTTCCAGCCTTCCAACCTTACTGACTCCTTCCTGTCTTCACCCATTATTCCTCCAACCTCTCCCAGCCTCCCATCTGTGTAAATGTAGAAACACACACACACACACACACACACACACACACACACCCTTTCCTCCACCCATAGGTCCTGGCACCGCTGAGGGCACGATTCCAGCTGGAGACTGTGGACATCGAGGAACCGGGCAACGAGAGGTGGCTGGCACTGTACGGCACTGAGATTCCTGTGTTCTTCCTTGAGGGGAAGTACCTCATGAAGCACAGGGCCGACCCAGACCTGCTGGCATTGAAGATTGAGGAGTGGCACAGGTGAGAGGGAGAAGGTGTGTGTGTGTGTGTGTGTCCAGTACTCAAAATGTTTTGCCTTCTCACCACAACTGTTTTCCAAGACCACAGATATCATTAGCTGGGTTTTCAAAAGTGTTTCTACTGTTAATAATGTAGAAATCTTGTTAATCTGTCACTAGAACCATAAATCACCCTTAAAACTAGTGTTACTTCAACTAGACCTTTGGAAAGTAGAGGAGGTGAGGCACAGAACTGTTTCAGAATACAATCCAGAGTGAGTGTGAGAGTGAGTAGTAGTGGTAAAGACATGGGTAGGTGGAGAGAGAGATTGAGACAGAGAAGGGAAGAGTGAATGTGTGAGAGAGAAATAATAGTGAAGATAGTGAGTATTTGTGATGAGAGTGACTGGAGTATGTAAATGTACTGTGCAAGTCTGGAGAGAGAGAGAGAGAGAGAGAGAGAGAGAGCATGAGCAGTAACTAAGATACAAAAATAAATACTATTCATTATCTTCACTTTAGGATACAAAAATACAAATACTTTTCATTATCTTCACTTTAGGATACATAAAATACAAATACTTTTCATTATCTTCACTTTAATTAATTATTCAACATCACAGTCTTAGTAAATAATAACAACAATAATAATATTAATAATAATAATAATCAGTAAAATATTAGAAAATGACAATGTAAGGAGGAACTGTGTCTGTCTGTATGAGTGTAAGTGTGCGGACAGGTAAATTAAAGCTTAATTAATTGCGCAGGTTAATTAGTACACCTTTGTCGTGAGAGAGAGAGAGAGAGAGAGACAGAGAGAGAGAAAATTAAACCAGAAATTTAAAAGTCTATCTCATTTCTGATTGGTTGACGAGTGTTATTCTTGCTGCTGATTGGCTGCTGAGTGTGGCTGGGAGGCACATCATTGGCTGGCTGAGCTTTGGAGGGGACGGGGTTTGCTGTGACTGGCTGTGATTGGTTGAGAGGCAAGGCAGCATGGCTGTGATTGGTCGAGAGGCAAGGCAGCAAGGCAGCTGATTGGACAACGAAGGCTGCAGTGTTGGTGGTCTTTGGTCCTGGAAAGAGAGAGAAAGAGAGAGAAACAAATTATTTTTTCAGATAATTTCAACTGACAATAATAGTTATATATCTAGGTAATCACATATATAATTTACAAAGCCTGTTACTTATTCCATTTGCAAATATCACATTACAGAAGTTATAATGAATAAAATTAATAGTAAAGAAAATAATAATAGAGTAAATATTTGTAAATCTAAATAAATGTTTCTCTCTGCAGTTTGCAACAAGGAAGGCAAGAGTGAAGAGGAGGAAAAGAAGAGGAGGAGAGAGAAGAGGAACAAGAGGAGCAAAACAGGAAAAGAAGAGGAGGAGAGAAGAGAAGAACATGAGGAATTGGAAGAGAGAAGGGAAACAGGAGGAGGAATCAGAAGAGAGAAAAAGGAACTAGGCGAGGCAAGAAGAGAACAGGAGGAGAGAAAAGAAGAGTGTGTGGGTGAGTGAGTGACTGTGGGTTTGTCAGCATATTGTGGGACAGAGAGAGAGAGAGAGAGAGAGAGAGAGAGAGAGAGAGCATGCTAAATAAACACACAAACTATTGCTATTTCACTACTACTACTACTACTACTACTACTACTACTACTACTACTACTACCTCACCTTCATCAGGATAGTGCTCGCAGTTGCTGTAATAGTGAATCAATAGTCATGCCCTGCCCTCCCCCTCCCCCCCTCTGCTCCCCTCTCCCCATGACTCTCCCCCCCTCCCCCCTCCCTCCAAAACCCCCTTGAGAATTTGGGAAACCTGGCCAGAGCCTTCCTATCTCCACTCCTCCTCCTCCTTGGTCTTCCTCCTCCTCTCTCCCTCCTCTAGTGCGTGTGTGTGTATGTGTGTGTATCCGTGGTATGTGGTGGTTGTGTGCCTTCTGTGCATGTACGTGTGTGTGTGCGCGTCTGTGTGTACCTGTGTGCATGTGACTGTGGGGTCTGTGCGTGTGTATCCTCGCTGTGTCTGTTGTGTGCGTCTGACTGTGTGGTCTGTGTATGTTATGACCCCTGTGTGCATTTCTGTGTGTGTCTGTGTGTGTGTATGTGCGTTGCCTGGGTGTGTGTGTGCGCGGGGGTGTAGGAGGGGGAGCGTGGCCATTGAGATAAAGGGGAGAGGGATAGGAGGGCCAGGAAGGGGGTGGATGGGAGGTGGAGGAGGGACAGCCCTTAGTGTGGATAACAGTGACATGGGAGCCATTGCGGGAGGGTGGAGGGGGCCTGGGTGGTGTGTCAGGGTGGTGGTGGTGGTGAGGGGTGGAGCGGGGGGGTGGAATGCTGGGGGGAGGGGGGGCAGGTGCAGGAACACCCCAGCTTCTCCTCTTGCTCTTAGTTTTGTTCCCTGGAAAGAAGATAAATAATAATGTTAGATTTTTTTTTATTTTTGTTTGTTTATTTTTTTATTTATTCATTTTTATTCTGTGTGTATGTCTTACCTATGCTGCTGTAGTCATTATTATCATCGTCATCATCATCATCATCATCTTGTCCAGTCCAGCTATCACTGTCATCTGTGTAAATAAAGATGGATTACACACACACACACACACACACGCACACAATATATGTATATACACACAATATATGTATATATTTCATGTAATTTACTTAAAACAATAAAATCTTCAGTAATATTCTTTTTAATTCTCCCTGAAAATAATATAATGAATAAATTAATTAAATTCTAACATTATTTATTTTCAGCAAGTGTTAAATTATCAAGACATGTGAGAGATTATTAATTAAAAGCTTACCTGTGAGTCAGTTAATTTACTCACCTGGTTAGTCTGAAGCAACAACCACTACTGGTCAGTTAGTAGTAGTAGTAGTAGTAGTAGTAGAAGAAACAATAGAGTAGTAATTTATATTAAGGTTAATATTGTCATGTATATGTATATCCAATTAAATTTAGTGTATAAATCTCATAAGTATACATTTTAATACCTATTGTCTGTCTGTCTGTATGAATACCTGACCTCAAATGTATACTCTTTAATTAACCTGTACTTATAATACAGAATATACATATACATGATGAAGCATAAACCTTAAGACAATTATACATTATACATATCATACAGTGGTGGTAGTGGTGATGGTGGTTGTCAGTGAATTGGTCATGTGGTGACAGTGGCAGGTGATAATGAGACAGGTGAGATGATTATGTGTTTTGGTCAAGGTGAAGTGCTATAGTGACTGATGGTGATGATAGTGTTAGTATTATTGGTCAGGTGATGATACCAAGACAGGTGAAAATGAGTGATAATAATAATGACAGTGAGGCAGGTGATGGTGATAATGATAACAGTAAGTATTAGTATTGGGTGAGGGGTATAACAGTGAATGATGAGGAAGATGGTGACAGGTGATAGTGATAGTGATGGTGTTAGTATGGTTAGTCACAACATACCCTGTGCATTGTATAAATAGTTTAATGATATCAACACAATACATAGGTGAGTTCTGTATGTATACATTCCTATCATACAATATAACCCTTTTTTTAGTGTATTTTATTCATTTTTTTTTGTTATGTTTGTTTGTTATTGTATATTTATTTCCATTATTCACGTCAGTACTCAAACTTTTCGAGATGTAGCTTCTTCTTCTTCTTCTTCTTCTTCTTCTTCTTTTTCTTCTTCATCATCTTCCTATTTATTATAAAGTTCAAGTATTTTTATTTATTTATTTATTATCAGACATTAAGCAAACTATTAATAGATTAACTGCGGTTTTTTTTTAAATTCGGGAGAAAGAACCGAGATTTAAAACACTAAGTCGGCTTGAGCCACGTGGGGGGAGGGAAGGGGAGGGGTGACCTAGTATTGGGGGGAGAGAGAGGTAAGAAGAGGGGCGGGGTGACCTGACCTAACCTAACACCAGCGGTCATGTCACGCCCTCGCCTCGCTGACCTCACCACCACCACCACCACCACCGTTGTAGGTTGGGGGGTGGGGGTGGGGGGTGGTCATAAATAAGAGTTATGGGTTATAGAAGCAAGGAGGGGAGGGAGGGTCATTGTTGGTAGGGGAATGTGGGGGCAAGCTTACCCCGTCCCCCCCTTGTGGTGCTGCATCCCGGGGCCTCGTTGGGGCGAGTGAGGGGGGGTGCAGTGCCATTTTTAGGAGGGGAGGAGGAGGGGGGGCCATAGAAAATTGTAATAACATTTCTAGAGTCAACAATTTTGATGTCAGCGCCTCAAACTGGGGGAGGGGAGAGGGAGAGGGAGAGGGGCCAGTACACCTAAGATCTATTGAGGGGAGAGAGGAGGGGTGCCAACACTTCCGTAGGGGGAGGAGGGGGTCAAGCACACAGAGAGGGGTGGGCAGTGGGGGTCAGGAGGGGCGTTGGACAGAGGGGAAGGGGGCGCCACGTGCTGGCCTCGCCCATTACAGGTTAATAATACTGGCGGTGATGCAACGGCCGGCCTGGGGGAGAGGGAGGGGACGTGGGGAGAGGAGGGCGTGGGAGAGGGGCAGTGGGAGGGGGGAGTCGGTAGGGGTGAGACTCCCCGGGCCGGGAAAAAACTAGAGCGCTATTCGATGTCTCTACCGTATGAAATTGAGCCATTGTGAAGGACAGGGAGGAACCCGCAGCGCGCGCACGCCTCGGATGGCGGCGCGGCGGCGGCGGCGGCGGCGGCGCGCGCAGACAACGTCTAAACAACACACAAAGAAATGTACACACTTGTTGTTATACGAGACACGCATCGAGAGGTTAACAACGACTGGCTATGTACGGCTCCCTATGCACGGCGGGGCGGGGAGAAGGAGGGAGAGCTGGAAGAGGGAGGGAGAGAGCTGAGAGAGGGAGGCAGGGAGGGAGAGAACGCAGAAGGAGCTGGAGAGGAAAGGTGCGACACACACACATATGCGCACACACTCACGCATACACAAACAACCCTATCCCCCTCTCCCTCTCTCTTTGGCATGTGTCACTCACGTACACATCACCATTAGCACGCACACACGCACACAGCCTCCCTGCCTCGCCCCCCCCCCCATCGCCACCCCCGTCCCCCTCTGGAGAAATAATTATTTATCTAATTACATTTCCGAGTCGACGTGTAGAAATGATTCAGGCTTAATGAACTACGGCAATTATCATATTATTATTATTATTATTATTATTATTATTATTATTATGTTTCATCAGCGTGTCAATCACTACAAGGGCCAAACGAAACCAGTATATGTATAAATCATCATTATCATCATTATTAGTCATTATCATTATTCAACAGTTGCCTAACACACGAGGGGTCATTAAATATTCGGCCTAAGGGATTATTATCATTGTCATCATCTTTTTTTTCAAATTTCGCAAGTTTGATACAAAAATATGAAGATTGCGGAGAGAATAGTTAGCGAGAAGCGAGACAGGAAAGGAAGGGATGTGGGTGGTGACTAACAGGGTGTGGCGGCGGCGAGGGGGGGAGGGAGTAGAAGAGTAGATATCACTTAAAACTTACTTATTACTTACACAAAAACATGACCAGCTGCTCACTTCAACTACTTGTAAGCGGAATTTCAAAGCAAACCACGATTTTTTTTATTATTATTTGATTGCAAGACCCGCCAGTTCTTTGCAGGTGAGGTCAGGTTAAGTTATGCTAATCTAGTCTGGCCTAACTTGATCTAAAATGCGTATGGTTAGGTTAGGTCAGGTCATTACAATAACCTAACCTAAACTGACCCTAAAATAAGTTTGGTTAAGTTAGGATGTGATAGGTTAAGTTAGGTTGGGTAACCTGACCTGATCTGGCCTAACCTTGACCCAACATGAGCTTGGTTAGGTCAGATATATTGATCTTACTTCACTGCAGAAAAAAAGTTAAATCAAGTTAGGTTGGTTAGATGAATGGAATGCTGGGTTAGGTTAGGTTAGATAACTTGACCTAACCTGATCTAAACAAATAATCCTATTTTTTTTTTGTAATTTTTTGTTTAATTCGCAGCAAATATTCACTAATTTCTGGAGTCATAACAGCGAACAGCAAACTATAACAGTCATGGAAATTATATTTATGTAAAAGAAGAGTATTCCCGTATATACCTTTTTTATTATTACTATAACGCGGGGGTTCAAAAAACTTTCGTACTTCTTGACGAACATCATCGTACACACACTTTTACTTATTTTTGAGGGAAAAAGGGAGGGACTGCATATAATGTTCCTTGTATCATCATCATCATCATAATAACGCTCAGATCCAAAAGTTTCGTACTTCTTCGCATCATTACTGGACATTACTGTACGTACATTTATATTACCTATAGTGTGTACGTATCTTTTAGGGAATGGGGGAGAAGAGCATATGTGTACATAAACAAGTCTGCAGAAAACACACATGTACACCGCCACACGCACACAGAAAACCGTACACACACACGCACATGTATGTATGTACATACGTAATGAAAACCATCATAACTCCATATTTTTATATTTTCGTATATTTTTAAGCAATCAAAACATCACAAGACTAAAAGTGGGAATATTTTGCTGGGGAGCATGTTTTTATCGAGGGGGGCGCATTTATAAGACAGCGGGAGGCGTGTGGGGGGGGGGCGAGAGGGTGGCGTGGCGGGGGTGGGGGAAAGGAGGGGGCATTCATTAAGGGGATAGTTTGCACCTCTTCTGTTTAACTATTTTTTTTTTTTTTTTTACTTTTCAATCATGCAGCTAAACTTTTCATCATTATTATTTCCCAAACATTCAGCACCATAATTATTTTTCTTCTCTAAGGAGGAGGAGGAGGAGGAGGAGGAGGAAGCTTCATGCAAAAATTATTAATACCGTTTTTATTATCATTATCATTATTATTATTACTTTTGGCAGCGGCGGCAGCAGAGTGGCACTATAATTATATAAACAAGCAAGATAATTTTCCAAAAAACCTTAGGAACTATTTCAAATTACTCTCACTCTCACTCTCACTCACACTTCTAAAAAACAGTACAATTTTGAGCACAGACATGGTTTATGGGAGCTAAGGGAGGAGGAGGAGGAGGAGGAGGAGGAGGAGGAGGAGGAGGAGGAGGAGGAGGAGGAGGAGGAGGAGGAAACATACCTCTCCTAACCTACCCTGACCCATTATCGGAGGTGCCAGGAGGAAGAGGAGGAGGAGGACTAAAGCAGGGAGGTTACAAATTTGAAGCCAGTTAACACAAAAACATTCGGAAAAAACGGTTAGGTTAAGATTATTTTTTTATAGATTTTTAACTTTTTTTTACAATAGTTTGACTTGCACTATGTATAATATGTTGAATAAGAAGCCTATGGATGAATGAATGGTGGAGGTAATAATAATAATAAGGAATGCGAGACTATGTAGGTAATAGCAAACTTGTATTACTATTATTATTATTATTATTATTATTATTATTATTATTATTATTATTATTATTTCTCTTGTTTCCTTTTTGGCACTGGTTAAATATTGTTTTTTTTTTTTTTTTTTGACAACTATAGAGAGATGAAACATTGAATAACACTTTCTTCAGGGAGAGACTTGAATGTGAGAGACAGGCAAAATATTAGGCAAAAACTGACATCATTTTGAATACTTGAAGTGAGAGAGACAACACTTTAATGAAAATGTGAGGAGACTGATAAAATTAGATGAAAACTGACCATTTGAATACACAAACTGAGAGAGACAACACTTTAATGAGAATGTGAGGAGAGACAGATAAAATTAGATGAAAACTGATATCATTTGAATGCACGAACTGAGAGACAATACTTTAACTGCAATGCGAGGAGAGACAGATAAAATATTAGACAAAAATTGACATTGTCTGAATACAAGAAGAGAGAGAGACAATACTTCACCATGACTGCAAGGAAAGATAGATAAAATATTAGAGGAGAGATTGACAGACTTAAAACCTGAATACACAAACAGAGACAATATTTTAATGTGAATGTGAGAGACTTAACAGACCAGTATGAAGAGACAAAAGAGGTTAACTTATAATGAATACAGGGACAGAGGGAGACAATATCTTAACTTGATCGTGAACACAAACAGACAAACTTATAACTTGTATATGCAAAACGGAGGTAAGATTTTAACTTGAATGCCGAAAGAGATGAAATATTATGGACAGGAGATTAATAACCTTACAATTTGAATGCATAAACAGAAACAGAATTTTAACTTGATTGTAACTGTGAGACTTATTAACAAACTTGTGGTGAAATGTAGAGAGGGGAAAAAAAAAAAATAATAATAATTGGAACTTATAGACAAAAGAGAAAATATTATGAATTGAATGGGTGGCTGGGTGGCTGACTGATTGAATGACTGACTGACTGACTGACTGACTGACTGACTGACTGACTGGAGATGTGATACAAATGAATAACAAATTAAGGAATGAAAGGGGATGGATGGAATGAATGGATAAATACGTGAAATGGATAAGAAAAAAGATAACTGGATAAATGGAATGACTAAGTTGGATAAATATATGAATAAATGAAGTGATAAATGGAATGGATGAATATGACAATAAATAAAATAATGATAATAGAGATGAAATTGAAAGATAGATGGTTGAAAAATTAAATAACAATGATAATAATGATGATAAGGAATGAGAAATAGATAACAAAACCAAGATAACAATAATAATAACAAGAATAACAGAGAAATAAACATAAATAACAAAATAGTAGCAAACAATTGCAAAATAGACAATAATAATAGCAGCAATAGTTGTAGTAGTAATAATAATAATAATAATAATAATAATAATAATAATAATAATAATAATAATAATAACAACATTCCAGTGCAATAAATTGGTTATAATTACAAGTTTTCCCGTTTTCTTTCACTTTTTTTATGCATTTTTAACATTTCAAGGGGGTAAAGGAAAAATTGTCTTAAAATTGAGAATAGAGAGAGAAGAGACTAGCATAGCAGCGATAATAATTATATATATATATATATATATATATATATATATATATATATATATATATATATATATATATATATATATATATATATATATATATATATATATATATATATATATATATTTATGTATGTATGTATGTATGTACGTATGTATGTATATACTTTATTTATAATGGATAATTTCTTTTTTTATTCTTTTCTTTTTTTTTCATTTCACCACCTACGTATATCACCTATTTTATTTATCTTATTATTTTTTTATTATTTATTTATATGTAACACTCGACACGCGCGCGCAAAAAATATAATATAAACCTTCAAAAGACATTATTTTAGTTATTTTTATTATTTTTTATTATTATTATTATTACTAGTATTTCCAAGTGACATTTGAGGATTTGAGGGGAGAGGAGAGGGGGAACTGGGGGTTGGGGGGTCCTGGTGGGGGGGAAAGCCCGAGAGCAGATGCCACACTTATTAGTGAGCTCGTCTGGTAATTACAGGTGTTAGGAGGGGTTTAAATTTTTTGTGTAGTGGTGATGGTGGTGGTGGTGGTGGCAGTGATTCAAATTGTGTGTGTGTATGTGTTATAGTGGTGGTGGTGATAGTGGTGGTGGTGGTAGTAGTAGTAGTAGTAGTAGTAGTAGTAGTAGTAGTAGTAGTAGTAGTAGTAGTAGTATCATAGCAGTAGTGGTAAGAGTTGGATGTGATGTCTTAAGTCTAGTAGTAGTAGTAGTAGTAGTAGTAGTAGTAGTAGTAGTAGTAGTAGTAGTAGTAGTAGTAGTAGTAGTAGTAGTAGTAGCAGTAGTAGTAGTAGTAGTAGTAGCAGTAGTAGTAGACAAAGTGACAGTGTAATATGTCTTGTATATAATGTTTTAAATGTAGTAATAGTAGTAGTAGTAGTAGTAGTAGTAGTGTAACCAGTGTCCTATGTAATATACTAACAATAACAGTAGTAGTAGAAGTATTGGTGGTGGTGGTGGTGGTGGTGGTGGTAGTAATGGCACCTGCTCTCACCTGGGCAATCAACAATGGTAACATGACATCTCATTTTCACCTCGTCACTTCGTTCTTCGTATAAAAACATCCTTTCAAATCACGCATTGAAAACACCTCTCTCTCTCTCTCTCTCTCTCTCTCTCTCTCTCTCTCTCTCTCTCTCTCTCTCTCTCTCTCTCTCTCTCTCTCTTTCTCTCACTCTATCTTATTTCTTTATAATACTGGTTTCATTCCACTAAGTCATCACTCCACCAGAGGGTTCCACCTATACTCCACTGGGTTTCCACTTATTAAAATCACTCCACTTTTTATAATTTCTAGTTTTTATCTCTTTCTTTTTTTTTTCAAGTTTTTTAGTTTCAATTCCTTCCGCTTTTCTATTCCACTTGTTTGAGAGTCCAATCCACTATTCCTTCTATCCATCCACTTGCCATCCACTTCTTCAACTGTGCTAAATAGCCACTCATAATCTATCCAGTCTCCGCTTTCTTCAATAACAAACAAACACGCACACACAAACAATTTAACAATTTTCTTATTTTTTATTTTCTTCATCTTTGTTTGGTAATGTGTGTTTTTTTCTTTTTTCTTCCCTTTTTATCAATTATCTGCAGTATTTTTTTCTTTTCCTTC
Organism: Scylla paramamosain; assembly: GCF_035594125.1. Taxonomy (NCBI): domain Eukaryota; kingdom Metazoa; phylum Arthropoda; class Malacostraca; order Decapoda; family Portunidae; genus Scylla; species Scylla paramamosain. The sequence continues at coordinate 6,865,055 of NC_087195.1, forward strand.
ATTGTTGTATAATTTGCATTTTTCATTGTTCATTATTTTCATTATTTTTCTTTTTTTTCTATTCTTCATCTTCTACCCTTTCCTTCATCATCATCTCCTTTATTCTTTCTTTTCTCAATCTTTCAAAACTCACACTTCCTCTAACCCTTTCCTTTCCTTTCATTTAATTTCTTTTCCTCAATAATTTCAACACTCAAAAAATAACCTTTCTTTCTTTCTTTCTCTCTCTCTCTCTCTCTCTCTCTCTCTCTCTCTCTCTCTCTCTCTCTCTCTCTCTCTCTCTCAGTAACCCAGTAAAGTAAGGTGACCCTAACCAACTGACTGACTGACTGACGCACAAACTAACTCACTGACTGACTCACCGACTGACTGACTGACTGACTGACTGACTTCCTGCCTTTGCTAATATCTACCTAGATTTAAAAGGACAACACAAAACCTACATTCTACATTACCAGTATTGCAATGGTATGATGGAAACACTCCCGAGAACTGGAAAAACTGATGCTTTCACCTCACCTGGTTGACTTGGTGGCCTAAATCTGACCTCATCTGACCTGGCTTATCAATTCATTCACTCATTCTCACCTTTTTTTTTTGTCTTGTTTGTTTTTGACCAGAATTGGAGAAATGATGGTCTCTATCTCAGTGACCTAACCTGACCTTGCTTGACCTGGCTTGCTAAATAATTAACTTGTTCTAAGGTACATTTTTCTGACTGGAGCTGTTTTTTTTTAATGTTATCCAGGTCAGTTTTCTTGTCAGGTCAATCCATTGTGACCTACCTTGTTCTAACGTGACCTGACTCAAACAAATTACACTTCCTTTGGTCTTTGTTTTTGCCTTTTTTGTTCTTTTTAACCAGAGCAGGAAAATTTATGTTTTTTTGACCTCTATGTTTAGACAGCCTGACCTAACCTGACTTAATCTGACCTCCTAATTCACTCCTTTAGTCTTTTAAAACTTTTTTGAATGGTAGCCGGGTCAAAAAATTCACTACATTAATCTAACTTGACCTAATGATGAGTTAACGCAAGTTGCTTTTGTTTTTTTGTTGTTTTTACTCCAGAATTGAGAATATTAATACCCGAATGGCAGCCAGGTCAAAAATTTCACTAATCAACCTAACTTGACCTGACCTTCCTTCACACTCATCCTTTAATTTTTCCTTCTCTCTCTCTCTCTCTCTCTCTCTCTCTCTCTCTCTCTCTCTCTCTCTCTCTCTCTCTCCTTTTTTCTTCAATTCCAGCATCATTTTTTTTTCTAATTCATTGGGAGTTTTTTGAAGAGTTTATGTATTCATTATTCATTTCTCTCAACAAGATAATGGTGATGATTATTATTATTATTATTTATTATTCATGATTATCTCTTGCAACAGTATATAGATTCAAAGTTGTTTTTTTTCATTCACTCACTTATTATTCATCACTCATTAGTCATGCCACTCACTCTCTCCCCTGAATGCAAGGATGAGGAATGAATGCCTGGCTAAGTGGAGAGTGGAGTGAGAGTGGAGTGTGGTTTGCAGGTCCTTCACTCCACTCATTCCTCTTGTCACTGTTCGGTTCAGTTGGGTTTGTGGAATGAACTTGTGGAATAAATGTGGGTAACTTTTCATTCATTCCACTTGTACATTTTTAGTGGAATGACTGTACATATTTTCCCTTCATTTCCAACTAACTTGTTCATTCCACTTATTGTAAAGTTAAGTGGAATGACAGTACAATTATTCCCTTCCACTTCTAACTAGTTCATTCCACTTCATATAGAGTCAAGTGGAATGAGTGTACAATTCTAGCTTCTCTTCCATTCCTAACTTCATTCCACTTCTTGTACAGTTAAGTGGAATGACTGTACAAACCTTCCCTTCCATTCCAGACACGATACAGTAAGTGGAATGAGTGTATTAATCACTCCACCAGTCATACAGTTAAGTGGAGTGACTGAATGACTGTATTAGAGTGACTGAATGAGTGTATTAGTCACTCCACCAGTCATACAGTTAAGTGGAGTGACTGTGTGATTGTATTAGTGACTGTATGATTGTATAACTTCCACTCCTCTACAATATTCATTCATTACAGTCATGTAGAAAAGAATATACATCATTCCACTTCATGTATACACACACATACATACACACATGCACACACGCATGCACACAGCCTTAAACACATGTACAATAGTCATTTGTGCATTTCTGGCTGTGTGAATGTGTTTGTGTGTAAGCGTGTGTGCATGTGTATGTATGCATGTCCACGTCACCCATGTACGTTTTCAAAAGTCTACATCATGTGCATTTAAAGTCCATTCAAGTATTTCTTTATAAATTGTTTAGTTTCCCCCGCATTGCATGTACGTTTAAATTCACGTGCGCGTTTTGTTAGTCTACATGTCCACTAGTACACATACACTACATGTACACCCCAAACTACACACACACGCACGCACACACACACACACACATACACACACAAATCTGACTGTGCGTGTGTATTTATGTGTGTGTGTGTGTGTGTGTGTATGTCTGTGTGTACATGCCAAGGTTTACACACAGTTAGTAAAAAAACTGGTGTTGCTACTGTGTGTCTGTGTGTATGTATGTATGTATTAAAACAGCCATCAGTGCATTTTTGTAGTAGTAGTAGTCGTAGTAGTAGTAGTAGTCGTGGTAGTAGCAGTAGTAGTTGCAGCAGCATCAGTGGCAGCAGTGGCAGGAGTTAGAGCAGGAGGCAGCAGGGTGAGGGGGACAAACAGCAGCAGTAGTAGTGGTAGCAGTATAAGAAGTATTAGGAACAGTGTCACAGGGGTTAGGGGGGTGAGAGAGACAATGAGCAGACCCAGCATAAAAGTTAGGAAGGTTAGAGACACAGGGAGAAGAGTCAGGGGCATGAGGAGGAGCACAAGAAGAGTTAGCGACATGGGAAGCAAAGTTAATCTCAACAGCAACAATTTGAGTGTCACCTGGATGAGAGCCACTGGAGTCAGGAGCAGTGAGAGTGGTGTAAGAGGGAGTAGCAGCAGCAGGAGCAACACTAACAGCAAAGTTAGGAGTGTGAGGGAGAGTGGCAGCAGTGTTAAGGGGGCTAACAGTAAAGCAAGTGGTGGTAGTAGCAGCAGTAGTGGTGTTAGTGATGGTAGTGGTAGAGAAGTGGTGGGAAAGTAGGTATCCACATAAGTAGCAGTCGAGTTACTAGCAGTAGAAGCGTACGATAGTGTTAGGAGGGTGCTAGGGGCAGATATGATGTCAGCAGGGATGTCAGGAGTGGCAGGTGGGGTGTCAGTGGGTCTGGAGATGTCAATGACAGTTATAGATGCACTGGTGGCGAGGTCAGATGTGTCGGTGTCGGAATCAGCAGTTAAAGGGAAGGTTATAGTTTCAGATAGTGTGTTAGGAGAGACTGGAGGGCTGGAGGAGGGTAGTGAAAGGCTGGAAGGGGAGGCAGGGGGGCTGGTAGGGGAATTAGGAAGGCTGGAAGGGGAGTTTGGGGGGCTGGGAGAAGAAACATAAGTGGAAGAGTCAGCAGAGATAGAAATGGTTGGTAATGTTGAAATGGTGGCAGTAGTAGTTGTTGTAGTGGTAGTCTGCTCAGTATCTGTGTCTGTAGTAGTAGTAGTAGTAGTGGTGGTAGTGGTGGTGGTAGTAGCAACACCAGTAGTGGCAGTAGTAGTAGTAGTAGTAGTAGTAGTACATGTGTTAGTGTCACTATTAACTTCAACAACAACAACAGCACACTGCATTGAATCAAAACTATCAGCAGTAGTAGTAGTAGTAGTAGCAATAGTAGTAGTAGCAGTAGTAGTAGTAAATTCCTCATCATCAGTGGCATAATCAAAATCACTAGAGGGAGTGACAGGCGGAGTGGTGAGGATGGAGATGAGGAGAGGCGGGGAGGGGGAGGAGCCGGGAGACGAGGGAGGAGTCGGAGAGTTAGAGTCAGAGGAGTAGTAGCAGGGAGAGAGAAGGTGGCGGGGGGAGTCACTGTTTCAACAATGCAAAGTCTTAGTGGAACCCATGTCCTTCTTACTGCTGCTGGTGTAAATGTTGCCACCATATTCCTCATACACCAAGAAGTGGTCCTCCCGTCCCCCCCCACTCTTCCCAGGCCGCGGCAGGGTCTGGGACTGGCCGCTGCCCCCACCCCCGCCGCCAGACGCAAACACGTCCCTTGGTTTCCACACGGGAGAGCCTGGAATGAAGTGTAGGTTTTAGGGTCTAAAAAGGGCTGCGTTTCAGGTAGTTATGTGAAGTGTAAGGGGTGCTGTGGGGTGTTTGGGGTGTTTTGGCTGGTTTATAATAATTTTTTTTTATCATTTAATGGCATTATAGGTATTTTTTTCAGTTTAAGGATGTTTTTGAGAATTTAAGGGGGTTTTATCTATAACTAAAAGGATCTCTCTCTCTCTCTCTCTCTCTCTCTCTCTCTCTCTCTCTCTCTCTCTCTCTCTCTCTCTCTCTCTCACACACACACACACTATCAGACCTTGTTCATTCACTCTATCACTCTCTCTCACCTAGGGTACGTGTGGGTTGGTACTGCGATGGTTGATTGGATGCCTGGATAAGCTTGGCCATGGAGCCGGTGGAGCCCGTGGAGAGAGTGGAGGTGGTGGAGAGGGAGAGGTGGTTGGGAGTGCGGCCCAGCGTGGCTTTCTTCTTGGTCTCCATCACCTCGTCCTCTCCCTCCGACCTTGTGCCTGCCTCCTCCTTCCCTCCGTCACTCTTGGTGGTGGAGTCACTGAGCTCGTCTGTGTGTGGAGGGGTGGAGGAGGTGGAGCAGTGAGGGGAGAGGTGGTGAAGGAGGGGGGGTGGGAGGTAAAGAATGGAGGAAAGATGGAGCAATGTTAAAGGTTGTGAGTGTTAGAGGAAAGGGAATTGTTGAGAAGAGGAGGAAAGGGGATGGAGATAGGAGGAGGAGGAGGAGGAGGAGGAGGAGGAGGAGGAGGAGGAGGAGGAGGAGGAGGAGAATAGAATGAGAGAAGTAAGGAGGAAAAAAAGATTAAATTAGTATTGCTATTCTCCTTTTATTTATTAATTTCTCTTTTTCTTTCTTCTCAAACTCTGAAATAAACTTAGATATTTCTTGAGAGAGGGAAAAAAATGATCCAACAATTTTTTCCCTTAATAATTCAATTTGAAAAAAAAAAAAATAATAATAATAATAATAAAATAAATGAAAATACAAGCTATACTTTCCATTATATATATATATAAAAAAAACTTATCCGTATCAAAATTAACTAGAAAATATGTATAAAAGTTTGTATTTCTTTTCAATATTTTTATTCTAATATAATGAAAATTTGAATGAAAAACAATAAAAAAAACATTAAAAACCTAGTTTTTTTTTCCAAACATTACCATCTACACCACATCTTTCATCACCACCACCACCATCACTACCACCTCCTCTGTCGCCACCAAAGACACCATCACCACCTTTACCACCATCCCCATCTGTGTCACCACCATCACCACCATCACCTCATCACCAAATACACCATCCCCTCTTCTGTCGCCACACAAATTACACTGCCTGCCTGTCACCACCATCACAAACATCACCAATACCCTAACCACCACCATCACCATCTCTCGTCATCACCACAAATGCCACCTCCACTATCACCACCACCAAAAAACTCCACTTCCTCTTCTCCACTATCACTATCTCTTGTCATCACCACAAAAACCACCACCTCCACTATCATTACCATCAAAAAAGTTCACCTTCTCCTCCTCCACCATCATGAAAATCTCTCCACCTCCTCCACTTCTTCCTCCACCAAAGAACCATTAACAAAATCTAACACAAACATGAACATCTCTTTTATCACCTCCTCCTCTTCCTCCTCCTCCATCTCTCCCTCTCACTCACCCATAGCATCAGAGACAGTCTTGCTTCTGGTTCTCAAGTTGTTGTTGGTCTGGTGAGGTTGGTGATGGTACTCGTGTTGGGAGTCTGGCACGTTATCATAAGTTTCCAAATTGTCATAATCTATATTGCCAGCCGAGTGTCTTTGCAGGGTTGCCGACTGATGGCCTCTGTAGTTGTAGTAGTAGTAGTAGTAGTAGTAGTAGTAGTAGTAGTAGTAGTAGTAGTAGTAGTAGTAGTTGTAGTTATTTTTCGTTTTGTAAGGGAGGAATGATTGTTTTTTAGTTTTTTGGGGGTTTATTAGTGTTTTTTTAGGGTGTTTCTTCAAGTGGTTAGGTTAAAGTATAAGGATCACAAACCCTGGGTAAAAGAAAGGCACGTGTAGTCATGGCGTTTATACTTTTTTCGAGCGTGCGGTTTTTTGTTTCCGTTTTCTGTTTTTTTTTTCTTTTTGCGCTTGTATGGATGAGTTGGTGTTTTCTTGCACGGTTTCTTATTTTTTTCTTCGCAAGGAGGAGGAGGAGGACGAATTGGAAGGAAGAGGAGGAGGAAGAGGACATCAAAATAACATAATATGATGAATGTTAAAAGAAAACTAGAGAGAAAATGAAAGAAAATAAAGGTAATAAGTCTCTCTCTCTCTCTCTCTCTCTCTCTCTCTCTCTCTCTCTCTCTCTCTCTCTCTCTCTCGGCCATACACACACAAGTAAACATGCATACATACACAGTACACGCGCATACATACATGATAATACATACATACACACACGCACATGAGAGAGAGAGAGAGAGAGAGAGAGAGAGAGAGAGAGAGAGAGAGAGAGAGAGAGAGAGAGAGAGAGAGAGAGAGAGAGAGAGAGAGAGAGAGAGAGAGAAACAAAAAACTTTCTACTCAACAAAAATCAACAGAAAAATAAAAAAAAAAACAACACAATTAAGTAAAAAAATAATACAAATAAAAAAAAAGAAGAATAGGTTCCTTCCGCAATCTGCTCCTCCGTTTTCTATGCAAAAAAATTTTCAACCGGTCACTAATTTATTTATTTTCTTCCTCCTCCTGATGAAGAAAAAATTAAAAGATCCAATTATAAACGCCATAATGAGAAAAAAAGATTTATAAACGCCATGACTTTCACCGCGCCTTTCTCTTCCTTACGGGTTTGTGATCCAAGAATATATATATATAAAAAAAAAGAATATAAGGGAATTAATTTTATCACTTATAGTCTAAAAGAGATATAATAATAGTAAGTCTTAAAATTACAAAAAAAAAAAAAATAAATAAAGAAAGAAAAGAAATGGGAACGGATGTGATAATATTAATAAATTTCCTGTCTTTTCCATTTTTTTCAGTTTTCTTTGTGTTTTCTATTAAGTTTATATATTGGGGTGTTTTTTTTATTTATTTCTACTAATTAATTAAGTTTTCTACAATAAATTATGGTAAAAGTCTTTTTTTTCATAATTATTTCCTTTTTTCTTGTGTATCTAAGGTAATTTTTCAAGTGTTTTCTGTTGTCATCAATATTTTCAAAGGTAACAAGTCTTCCAAGGTTTTGCCAGAGTTGATTAGGGTTTTCTACAGTAATAAATCCAAGTTCTTTAAGGTAAATCTAAAATATAAAGGGATTTTTCATAATTTTTTCCCCTTTTCTAAGGTAATTGTGCAAGTACTTTCTGTGTCATTGAAGTTTTCTGGGGAACAAGTTTTCTATGAGCTGATAAAACTTTCCTAGAATGCTAAATCCAAATTCTTTCTCATAAAATTGAAGTATAAACATTTTATCATAATTTTCCCCTTAATCTTGTGTGCTTAGAGTATCTTCTTTCCTTTTAATATTTGCCTCAGCATCCTTAATTTCAAGGGTACAAGTCTTTTGAGAGCTTTCCAAAGTTTATGACAGTTTATCAGTAAGCCAAGGGTTCTCCAGATTGAGTTGAGGTATTCTTGGGAACGTTAAGGCTTTCCAAGGCTGGTCTGGGGTAACTTAAGGCTTCTTAGCTTAACGTAGGGCTACTAGAACATAATAGTGAGGTTTTCTGATGAGCTTTTTTATTCTGAAGTTAATATGAGGATTACGAGATTGGGTTTCAGTATTGTTGAGTGTGTTAAGGCTTTCCTAGGCTGGTATGGGTTAAATGAAAGCTTGTTCTTTGTTGTTGTTGTCTATCCTCCCTCTTTTTCTTTTTTTCTTTTTTGTTGTCTTGGTTTGTGTCTTTTCATATCATTAGTATTTTCTTTATTATCATTTATCTATCCTCTTTTTCCTTTGTTGTCTTCATTTATAAGGTTTGCCTCCTTAAATTATTACCCTTATCATCATCTATCTATTCTCTATTCCCCCTTCTTCTCTGAACTAATCAATTAAGTTTGCATTTTTCTGTATTATCATTATCATCATCTTCCTATTCTCCTTTTTGCTATTTTGCATTGCTATTATCTTTATCATTATCTATTTGTTCTCCACTTCACTCTGTATTTTTATTATTTTCATCATCATCATTCTGTTCTCCTTTTCCCTTCCTTCTGTCTTGGGAGAGGGGCTGGGAGAGGTGGCTTAAGTTTACAGTGAGAGTGGCAGGCTTAGAACTGACAGACAGGTAAAATAAAATTAATAAAAGAATGAATAACAATGGAACTTTTAAAGCATGCCCAGAAAGTTCAATTTTTGTAGTAGTAGTAGTAGTGGTAGTAGTAGTAGTAGTAGTAGTAGTAGTAGTAGTAGTAGTAGTAGTAGTAGTAGTAGTAGTAGTAGTAGCAGTATTATTATTAGTAGTAGTTCAAGAAAGCTATTGCCAAGAAAACACTTAGAAATAGTAGTGGTAGAGGTAGTAGTAGTAGTAGTAGAAGTAGTAGTAGTAGTAGTAGTAGTAGTAGTAGTAGTATAGTAGTAGTAGTAGTAGTAGTAGTAGTAGTAGTAAACTTTATCTCGGAGCCAGGTCAAGTTTTTCTCCGTAACTTATAATAATAATAATAATAATAATAATAATAATAATAATAATAATAATAATAATAATAATAATAATAATAATGATAATAATAATAATTTTGCAATATATCTTTAAAGCTGTTAAGATAAAAAGGGGTGATCTTTTAAGGGGTGAGGGGAGTCAAAGGGGTAAAGGGGGGGTGGGGGCAGTTATGTGACCTTTGAACCTAAAAAAAATATAGATCTTTTTTTAATATATCAGTTATTATTATTATTATTTTTTTTTTTTGCATCCTAATACTGACAATTTTTTATTTTCACTTTCATCTTCCAACAATTTTTACTCGTCAAAAGTTTTTTATCACGAGATTCAAAAATTTTCAATGTTAGTTAATGTTTTTAAGATTTTCTTCATTTATTATGTTTTGTTTTCTTTATTTCTAGTTTTCTTTATAAAATTTCTCATCCTAATGTAAACTATTACTTTTCTTAATTTTTTTTTGTTTTTATCATACCAAAGTTACTGCTCCCAAAATTTTTACCTTTACATCATTTTTTTTCCTTTCTCTTTGTTTTCTTCTATTAAAAAATATTTCACCCTAAGATTTTCTGTTTTTACTATCATTAATTAATTTATTTAGTCCTGCCAAAGTAAATGTTCCCAGAATTTCTTTTTTTCATCAAATTTCTCTCTCTCTCTCTCTCTCTCTCTCTCTCTCTCTCTCTCTCTCTCTCTCTCTCTCTCTCTTAAGTTTTCTTTGTTTTAAAACTAAATTATTTTCACCCCAAGATTAACTGACAAGTGATGTGTTTCCTCTTTTTTTCCTTGCTTTTATTTATTTATTTTTTTCATGCCAAGATTAACGTTCCCAAAATTTCCACACTTCCATTAATTTTTCTCTCTCTTTCCTTCCTTCCTTGCTTCCTTCCTTCCTTTGTGCTTTTCTTATTTTTTCATAACAAGCTCAATGTTCCCAAAATTCCTTTGTTTCCATTAATTTTTCTGTCTTTCATTTCTTTCTTCCTTCGTTTTCATTTTTTATATACCAAGATAAACATTCCCATAATTCCTTCATCTCCAAAAATTTTCTGTGTATCTTTCTGTTGTTCCTTCCGTCCTTCCTTTGTTTGCTTTTGTTTCTCCCCAGCGGGCCACAGATGCGAAGGAGCAGGAGGTGGGGTGATCAAAACATGCATTCAGACTTGACAGAAGAACAAAAAGAATAAACTAGAGGAAAAACAAAATGATAATAACAACAATATAGGTGATAAAAACAATGGTGACTAAACTGTTGGATAAATCAATACAAAAAAGGCTGATTGGTTTGTATATATATATAAAAAGGGAATTTTTTTTAGTGATAGTATTCTGAAAAGCATGCAGGAAAATTTTTGGAAGAGTCAGAGGGAGAAATGAATGAATAAATAGGTGAATAGGTAGAAAACACACACAAATTAGAGAAAAATTAAAGAGAAATATAGTAAGTCATGCATAGATTACAATAGGAAGAAACTGATAAAAAGAATAAATAAATAAAAAGAAATACTATAAAATGAATAAAGATGTCATCAAAAAGATACCACAATAAAACAATAAAATAAATAAGATTAAATTCAATAAAACCAGAAAATACTGTAAAAACTTAAAATTTAAACTGAAAAAATACAAAACATTAAAAAAACAAAAATAAATAAATTGTAAAAAAAAAAATTAAATAAAAAAATCAAACACAAATGATAAAAGAAAAAATAAATAAAAACACAGAAGAAAGGACTGAAAGAAAATATACACAAAACAAAACTAAACTAAAAGAAAGGTGATCAGACAAGAAAAAAATAAAAATAAAATAAATAAATAAATAAAAAAGAATAACAAGGAAATGAAAGAAAAAAAGAAAACAAAAAACAACAAAAAAAAAAAAAAAAACACACACACACACACACACACACACACACACATCAACAAAAACACTGACCACTATGGAACAAAGAGACAAGCGGACTGGGATAGAAACTCACGTGTTTGCCTTCTTCTTGCCCCCAGAGCGTACTGGCTGCAGGGTGTTGGTGGAGCCCTTGGTGCCCAGCCCGGAGGTGGAGGAGGAGGAGGAGGAGGAGGGCTTGTTGGCAGGAATGTTCATATTTCTCACACTCTCCCTGATAATTTGTCGGATTGTCTTCAGGAATGCATTTCGGAATTCTGCCGTGCTGTGGGAGTAGATGAGAGTGGGTGGGTGAGAGCCTGGGTGAGAGAAAGTGAGGGCATGTATGTGTAGTGGTGGTACATTAAAGTATGTTTTTTGTGAGTGGGTGAGTCTGGGTGAGAAAGGATGTGTGTGTGTGTGTGTGTGTGTGTGTGTGTGTGTGTGTGTGTGTGTGTGTGTGTGTGTGTGTGTGTGTGTGTGTGTGTGTGTGTGTGTGTGTGTTAAATTGCATTTGTGTCATTTATTTATCTTTTTTTTGTTGTTTGTCTCCTCCTAATATCTAAAACTGCTCTCATTCTCTCTAATTTACTCTCACTTACACTCACTTAATCTCACACTTCCTCTCACCTTTAAAAACAAATGGTAAATCTCTGACCATACTAATACTCTCGCTTACTCTCTTACTATCTCGTAACACTTTCCTTTCTCTCTCTCCTACTCAAAATATTCAAGTTTCTCTTCATTTCAACACTCACTCACTCACACTCACTTCTCTCTCCCTCTCCTTCTCCCATCATCACCTTACCCCAATGTATCCCTTTTCATCACCCTCACTCACTCGTTGCCCTAAAACGCCCCTTCATAACCACTCCCCACCACCCCCACACTCTCTCACCTGTTCGACAAATGATACACCTTTTCCGAGCGCCTCTGCAGTTGACTTTTGAGGTGGATGAGCTCCCATAAGAAGTGGGAGTCCATATCCTTCATTGACGAGGCGCGTACCTGCACCTCCGTGACGGGAATCAATACCTGGTATCTTATTATTTCAACCTCTGACGCGCTGTTCTTCCCTGGTGCTGCCTGTGGTGGTGGTGGTGGTGAGGGGAGGGTTGGTGGTGATGGTGGTGGTGGGTGTAGAAGAGGGAGGAATAGATGGAGTGTTTGAGAGATGGGCAGGAAAGATTGCAGGGGTTTGAGGGGAGAAGAGTGGAGAGGTGTGGAGTGGTAGAGACATGTGGAGGAAAGATAAGAGGGTTTGAGAGGGGTGTGGAGGAAAGGTGTGGTTCGAGAGAGTGGTGGTGGAGGGGTGTGGGGGAAAGATGGACAGATTAGTGAGGTGGAGAGGAAAGATATGGAAGAAAGATGAGGAAGAGGAGGAGGGTTTGAGATGTGGAGGTGTGGAGGAAAGATGGAAGTGTTTGAGTGTAGGGAAGATGTGAGAAGGAGGAGGAGGAAGAATGGGCAGGAAAGAAGTAGAGAGGATGATGAAGAAAGAAAGATAAGGAAGATTACTTAATTTTTTCCTCAATTTTCTCTCTCTTCAGAACCATAATAAATAAATGCAATGACAACAGAATAACAGATTTATTCACAGTTCCTTCCTCTAACAGTCTATAAAGGCACATCCACACTACCACACCACACTACATGACATGGCATTAAGAGGAAGCTGGGGGGGGGGGTTAAACATCAATACTAGGGGGACACTG
>NC_087195.1:6885000-6895000 GCF_035594125.1 Scylla paramamosain
TCCTCTTCCTTCACCACTACAAGCTCTCTCTCTCTCTCTCTCTCTCTCTCTCTCTCTCTCTCTCTCTCTCTCTCTCTCTCTCTCTCTCGTCTCCTTCACCATCATCACTTCTCCTTCAGCGCCTTCTGTAGACTAAAATTTCTCTTCCTTTTTCATAATTTTTCCCTTCATTACCATCTCTCTCACTCATTCTTCCTCTTCCTACCTTCCTCCTCTCCTCCTCCATCCTCCTTCAGCGCCTTCGTCAACACCCTCGCCTTATTCTTATCTCTCCTTCTTCCTTTCTTCTTGTTTCTTCCTTCCTTTTCTCTTTCTCCTCCTTCTCCAGCCTTCGCCAAAACCTCCGTCAGGTAAAAATCTAGTTCCTTCTTCATCTACCTCCTCCATTACCACAGGAAAGCACCTCCACACCACCTCCATCCTCCCTACCAGCCCTCCACCTCTCCTCCTCCTCCGTCAGCACCTTCTACAGACAAAAATTCCATTCCTTCTTCATTTTCGTCTTCCATTATCACAAAACACTTCCACACCTCATCCACTCTCTCCACCTTCTCCATTATCACCCTTCCTCCTTCGTCAGCGCCTTCTACAGACAAAAAATCCCATTCCTTCTTCATCTATCTCCTCCATTACCTCAAGATAGCCCCTCACACCACCTCCACTCTCTCTACAGGCTATCCACCTCTCCACCTCCTCTTCCTACAGCGCCTCCTTCAGTGGCCTCACCTTGACGTAGGTTTTCTCGGTGTCCACCAGCTCCAGGATGACCTTCTTGAGGCGTTCCCCGTCGCTGAGCTGTCTGGAGGGCGTCAGCTGGCTCTGGCTCTGCGTGGAGGCGACAGACCCCGTGGGGCTGCCTCGCCTCTCCACGGGGGACCGGCAGTAGCCCCCAGGTCTGAGTTCTGCAGGGGAAGAGAGAGAGAGAGAGGGTTGTAGTGGTGGTGGTAGTAGTAGTAGTAGTAGGTGATGTTAGTACTACTTCAAGTTAGAAATACTGTAGGGGAAGAGTAGGGGAGGAGAGTTGTAGTAGTAATGGTGGGGTGAAAGAGCGGGGGTTTAGTGGTCGTGGTGATGGTGGTGGTGATGGGGGTATGGGATGCTGTGGTGGTTGGTGTGGGCAATGTTTATTGTTGTTGTTGTTGTTGTTTCAGAATGTTTTACTTATTTACTTTTTCGTAAGGCATTTCATGGGTGGGTGGGTGGTGGTGGTGGTGGTGGTGGTGGTGGTGGTGGTAGAAACAATAACAGTATAGTTCTTATGGAGGTAAGGGGTACTGGATGTCAGTTGGGGAGGTGATGAATATTACAAGTTGTTGTGCTGTAATAGTAGTAGTAGTAGTAGTAGCAATAGTAGTAGTAGTAGTAATAGTAGTAGTAGTAGTAGTAGTAGTAGTAGTAGTAGTAGTAGTAGTAGTAACTATGATGAAATTACCGAAATCCTGACTGACTGACTCACTGACTGACTGACTGACTGACTGACTGACTGACTGACTGACTGACTGAATGGCTAAATAACTGATTGACTGATCGACTAAGATTCAAGATGTGTGTGTGTGTGTGTGTGAGAGAGAGAGAGAGAGAGAGAGAGAGAGAGAGAGAGAGAGAGAGAGAGAGAGAGAGAGAGAGAGAGAGAGAGAGAGAGAGAGAGAGAGAGGAGAATGCAATATGAGTGAGTCCTAATAAGGCACACAGAATTATTGTTACCAGGTGCGCGCACACACACACACGCACACACACACACACACACGATATATCAATGCATTTAAATGTTATACAACCTTGGTGATGAGAGAGAGAGAGAGAGAGAGAGAGAGAGAGAGAGAGAGAGAGAGAGAGAGAGAGAGAGAGAGAGAGAGAGAATTGTTATTAGATGCCAAAAAAGAGAGAAAGAGGAAAGAATGTTATTGGCCTTAATTCTCTCTCTCTCTCTCTCTCTCTCTCTCTCTCTCTCTCTCTCTCTCTCTCTCTCTCTCTCTCTCACAAGGATGCACTGTCTCACACTTACACCTTCAGATAAGACCGTCGCTCTCTCTCTCTCTCTCTCTCTCTCTCTCTCTCTCTCTCTCTCTCTCTCTCTCTCTCTCTCTCTCTCTCTCGCAAAATATAAGTGAATTCACTGACAGTATGTAGGGCGTGTGTGTGTGTGTGTGTGTGTGTGTGTGTGTGTGTGTGTGTGTGTGTGTGTGTGTGTGTGTGTGTGTTAAGGACATTAGCCTAAGAAGAACAGACAGGCAGACAGACTGACAGACACACAGCGACAGATATACAGACAGATAAGCAAACACACACACACACACACACACACACACACACACACACACACACACACTATATTTCAAATTTTCTTTTCTTCTTCTTCCTCCTCCTCCTCCTCCTCTTCCTTCTCTTCCTCCTCCTCCTCTTCTTCTTCCTCTTCCTGTATTTCCTTTTCCCTTTCATTCACCTTCCTACTCATCCTTCTTTTCATTCTCCTCCTCATCTTCCTCCTCTTAGCCAATCAAAACATTGGTTAGATAAGGAAGTGCGGAGGAGGAGGAGGAGGAGGAGGAGGAGGAGGAGGAGGAGGAGGAGGAGGAGGAGGAGGAGGAGGAGAGCAGAAATAAGATAACTAATTATTTTTTTCCACAAAGGAATACAAAGGAATACAAAGGAAAGCCAAACAGCAACAGACCTTTTGGTCCTTGCAAGGCTGTTTGGTAACTGTTTGGTAACAAAATATCCACAAACGAGAGAGAGAGAGAGAGAGAGAGAGAGAGAGAGAGAGAGAGAGAGAGAGAGAGAGAGAGAGAGAGAGAGAGAGAGAGAGAAATCCAAAACCTTTCCTTCTTGTCCAATTATATCCCTATCTTTACTACGTGACACCTGGAGGAGGAGGAGGAGGAGGAGGAGGAGGAGGAGGAGGAGGAGGAGGAGGAGGAGGAGGAGGAGGAGGAGGAGGAGGAGGAGGAGGAGGAGGAGGAGGAGGAGGAGGAGGAGGAGGAGGAGGAGAGCGAGGGGTGAGGTCCTAAATAAACAAGGGAACGTGTGTTTTGAGAGAGAGAGAGAGAGAGAGAGAGAGAGAGAGAGAGAGAGAGAGAGAGAGAGAGAGAGAGAGAGAGAGAGAGAGAGAGAGAGAGAGAGAATGTTAAGAGTAAGAGTAATGGTGGTAGTGGTGGTGGTGGTGGTAGTAGTAGTAGTACTAGTAGTAGTAATAACTGGATTAATTTATACGTTTCATTTTATTTTTATTTTCATTTTTACGGTCTATTGTTTAAAAGTTTCGATTATCATTATCATATTTTATTTCTCTTATGCCTTCGTTTCGTAATTATTTGCAATCCTGTACCAGCTCCTCTCTCTCTCTCTCTCTCTCTCTCTCTCTCTCTCTCTCTCTCTCTCTCTCTCTCTCTCTCTCTCAATGCTCTCCTTTTACATCCTTCCTGCTTCCTATTACCTCTCTCTCTCTCTCTCTCTCTCTCTCTCTCTCTCTCTCTCTCTCTCTCTCTCTCTCTCTCCCCACAAGATTAATCTATGAAATCCCTTCTTTCCCTTCCACTCTCTCTCTTTCTCTCCTCTCCCAGCCTCTCACTTTCACCCCTTCCTCTCACCCCTATGGCTTCCCTCCCTTACACCCCTCCCTAAAATCTCTCTCTCTCTCTCTCTCTCTCTCTCTCTCTCTCTCTCTCTCTCTCTCTCTCTCTCTCTCTCTCTCTCTCTCTCTGTCAATGCATTACATACACTGCCAAACACGACAAAATGAAGTAAAAATATTCTCAAATCACGTGAACACTCAGGAAATGAATGAAAACAAATAAAACACGGCCAAACACAGTAAAAAACATCAGAACATCCCATAATCCACTGCGACACGCCAGGATACACGCCAAACACTCAATAAACACGCCAGGTACACTCAATCCCAACCCAAACACACCAAAACACCACCCCCCCCAAAAAAAAAAAAACACACACACACCGTCCAAAAAAGAAACATTTATGACAAATTAAAACGTCAACAAAATAAACAAGAACTTTCAAACACCAACAGGAAAAAAAAAAAAAAAAAGCCGTATGTACCCCAAAAGACCAGAAAACACGCCAAAATATCCTAAAAATACCCAGGGACATGAAAACACCCAAAAAACAAGCAAGGCCCTCCAAAAACCAGTCAAATTTACCATTAAACACCTACAACTCACCTAAATACACCCAAAACACCCACAAACACC
The DNA here is from genome assembly GCF_035594125.1 of Scylla paramamosain. Taxonomy (NCBI): domain Eukaryota; kingdom Metazoa; phylum Arthropoda; class Malacostraca; order Decapoda; family Portunidae; genus Scylla; species Scylla paramamosain. Next base: position 6,889,209 of record NC_087195.1, read on the forward strand.
CTTATAACATACCAACTCATCCTTCAACACCCCAAAACCCAGCAAAACACCCCAACCCGCTCCCATACACCCCCATTAAAACAGTGTAAATACATCGCAAACACCCCAAACATCCACCCACACTCCTGACCTGCGCATCAATCAGCACATCTGAGCCATTGTGCCTTATGACCCCCGTAAGGTGGCTGGCAGCGCCCCCAGCAGCGCCTCCGCCCGGCAGCAGACTGTGGCGCCGCTGAGAATTCTTGTTGTTAGCAGTGTGAACATTGAACCGTCCCGCGCGTCGCCGTCTTGAACACCACAGCGATTTGAACACCTTCATCACCACGCACTCCCAGAACCCACTCTCCATTGCTGAGGGTGTCTGTGTGTGTGTGTGTTTGTGGGTGTGTGTTTGGGAAGAATTGTTTGCGTTTTCTTTCTTTTTCTTTTTGTAGGGGTGGGTGCTTTATTTATTTATTTTTTTCTTATTTTCGTCGTTTTCGTTTTTTTTTTCTTCGGGTATCCTTCGTTTTCTTTGACTTTTTTTCTTATTTTTTGCTTAGTTTGTGTTTCAAGTCTTGTTCTTCTGTTTTTTTTTCCCCCTTTCCTTTGAGTTTGATCTTCTTTTCCTTATTTTTTCCGTTTTTTTTTATTTTAGTTTATCCATTTTTTTCTTTTTCCTTTTGTTTTCTCGTAATATCTTTCTCTTTCACTTTTTTTTCTTTTCTTCTTTTTCGTTAAGATTTTCCAGTTTTTCTTCTTTTCTTTTATTTTGGTTCTTGCATTTATTTATTCTCAGTTCTTTATATGTCTTAAATTCTTTCTCTCTTCCTTTTTTTCATTTTTTTGACGTTTTTCTCCAGTTTTCTTTGCATATTTTCTTTCCTATTTTAATTTCTGCATTTCTTCTTAGTTTTCTTTCTCAAATGATCTTTTCTTAGTCTTTCTTCTTTCTTTCCGTCTTTCGTTTATCATTGTTATTCTCTCTCTCTCTCTCTCTCTCTCTCTCTCTCTCTCTCTCTATCTATCTATCTCCTTCCTTCCATTATTCTCATCTTTCTTCTTCTTTCTTCATTCTTATTCCTTCCAATCACTTCTTTTCCTTAAGTTATCATTTTTTTCCCTTCATTCCAACTTCTCTTAAAATTCTTTCTTTATCTTCCATCATCTCCTGTTTATTCCTTCCATCTTCATCATTTCTCTTTCACTCACCGTCTTCCTTCACTATCACGTGACGAAACTATAAACAAACAAGTAAATTCACTATAAAAATAATAATAAATAAAATAAAATAACTATTTTTCATTAAAAACACGCAGAAAACCGCATTAACACTATCACTGTGCACTTTAAGGGTGGAGTCACCATCACTTCCTTATTAAATATCAGCTTTATGGGAATTTAAAGGGACAGATGGTACGGCACACGAGATAAAGGAGTCGGGAGGAGCGGCGCACAACCTCCCCCATGAGGTTTGAAGGGTAACTGAGGGCCGGAGGGCAAAAGGTGGAGAGGAGTTGCCTGGGCGAAGGATTGCCAAGGAAAAACTATCGTACCTTCATCTCCAAAACTTTTTAACTCAACTAGTAAACAAAGTGATTATAGTGAATGATATACGTTAATTTCTTGGATTTGGTAATAATTTGTGAGTGTGTGTATGTGTTTGTGTGTGTGTGGTGGAGATAGCAATGATAGATGCTAGTGAAGCGAGATAAATACAAAAATGTAATTACTATGAAAGAGTTTTGTGATTAATGTGTGTGAGTGTGTTGTGAGAGGCTGTAGTGCTTATATGAAAGGCGAATACTGATGAGACGTGATAAAGATAGGAACATAATTATGAGATGAGATAAACAATTACTTGGGGTTTTTTGTGATAATTACTGAGTGAGAGCGTCAGTGTGTGTGTCTGTAGTGCTATGAAAGACGAATACTGATAAACCATAATAAACGTAGGAACAAATTACTAGGAAATGAGAGATATAAGATAAAGAACAAAAAAAAAAAAAAAAATAAGGGAAGCTGCAAGAAGCCATCAGGTCTACACGTGGAGGTCCCTGAACAAACCACACCTGGCTACTTCCACCTGTCATCCCCATCCATCCATTCGTCTAATTTCCTTTAAAGCCCCTCCCCCTAATGACTCAGCACTGACAACCTGATCACTGAGTCTATTTCATTCACGTAATACACTTTGATACACCGAATAGAATAGGGACGAAAGATAAATCGTGATAGATGTAGAGATAGAATGGAGAGATGAGAGGTGCAAGGTAGTAAATCAGGTAATAAGTGATAAAAAGCAATTTAGAAAGGAGGAGAATGAAACTGGTGAGAACGAGAGCGTAACAAGCATGTCTGATTTCAAAGTTCCAATAGTTAATTAGAGATGAATACATGAACCACAGTGGTGTATGGTGTATGGTGTATGGTATGTCTCAAATGTCTGAAAATACACTAATACACACTTGAAATATAAATAAATAAGGATACACATAAAAAATATATAACAAACTCTTAGATAATTACGTTTGGCTGTGGATGCCGTGTTGAGGCAGGCAACCCTTTATTCAGAAACGCTCGCATTGCTCTCTCGCTACAATTTTCAAAGGCTACAGATGTGACTAGCCGGGTTTTCAAGAGTGTTTCTCCTGTTAATAATGCGGATATCTTTTTGATCTATCACTAGAACTGTAAAAACGCCCCTAAAAAACCGTGTCACTTCAACTATAGCTTTGAAATACTAGAGGCGCAGATGTGTTTGAGAATGCGGGCCAGGACTGAACTCACTGGCGTCCGAACCAAGCAGCTTCAGCCGCGGTGTCCACAAGGCGCATGACCAACAACGTATCGGAAGTTACCCGAGGACCAATTAACAATAACAAACATTATAACAAATGTTGATCGTGACACATTCCTTCGATAAAGTGAAAAGGCAAATAAATGATGGAATTTAAATGATGAATAGAAAAATTAATGATAATTAATGGAATAGAAAAATAAATGATAATTAATGGGTTTTGATGAATTACGAACGAGGAAACGACCGAGAGAGAGAGAGAGAGAGAGAGAGAGAGAGAGAGAGAGAGAGAGAGAGAGAGAGAGTAATGGTTTTGACATCCGTGCATGAGCGCGCGCGTACTAACCCTCGTAAAAAAAATAAAGAACAACAACAACAACAACAACAACAACGACAGCCGGAAACAAGATGGCTGGCCTTCCCTTCACAAAATAACAACAATAACAATAATTTCTTTCTTTTCCTTCGAGACAATTTGAAGCCTCCCTCTCTCTCTCTCTCTCTCTCTCTCTCTCTCTCTCTCTCTCTCTCTCTCTCTCTCTCTCTCTCTCTGGCGCTATTCCCTAAATTTATTATTCAATCTGTTTCCTCACTCGCTTATTTTGTTTCTTTCTTCTCCTCCTCCTCCTCCTCCTCCTCCTCCTCCTCTCACCTCTTCACGGATGCATCTCTCCCACGCAGCAAGTGAGGGAGAGGGAGAGAGGAAGAGGGTGATGAAAAAAAACAAAAAAAAAAAAACAGCGGAAGAGGACTCGCATAGCTTGAGGCAATAGCAAGGCAGACTCCGGCCATCCACGTAGTGATTGAGAATTCCCAGCGATTTTCTGCTGTGGGAGACTTTGATTCCCTTAAAGTGATGTTTGGGAGATGGTTGCAATATTCATAACAACTTCATCTTCGTTTCTGGTGGTGTTCTGCTGTGAAAGACTTTGAGACACTCCTGCACCGTACCACTACTTTCAAAAGATTCTAATTGAAATTACACAGGTTTTTAAGCGTGTTTTTAAGGTTCTAGTGACAAATTAATAAGATTTCTTCATTATTAGCAGGAGAAACACGCTTGAGAACCCAGCTAATCATCTCTGTGGCCTTGGAAAACAGTGGTGAGAGAGAGAGAAGCGTTCCTAAATACGGACCATTGTTATAAGATTCATCCCTTTTTTTATATAAATGCAAGAGGGGCACTGGCCAAGGGCAACAAAAAGTGAAAAAAAAGTCCCACTATGATGCCAGTCCCCAAAGGTCAAAAGGATCATTCAAATTTGAAGGATAAGTGTCTTAAAACCTCCCTCTTGAAAGGGTTAAGTCACAGGAATGAGGATATACAGAAGCAAGCAAGGAGTGAAGGGGTTTACCAAAGAAAGGAGTAAATTATTGAGAATACTGGTTAACTCTTGCATTAGAAAAGTGGAAAAAGAAGGAGGAAATACAGAGGCAGGCAGGGAGTTCCCGAGTTTACCAGAGAAAGGGGTGAATGACTGAGAATACTGGTTAACTCTTGCATTAGAGATATTGCATCCTAGTTTTATCTTCTCTCCCGGTGATTTCATACTGGGAGTGACTTTGATTCCCTTAAAGTGGTGTTTTGAGAGATTGATGCTAATTCGCAAGAGCTTTATCTCTTTTCCCGTGATTTCCTGCTGGGAGTAATTTTGATTCCCTTAAGTACTAGAATGATAAGTGAGTTAAAAAAATAAATAAAACAAAATGCCATGTAATCTCTCTCTCTCTCTCTCTCTCTCTCTCTCTCTCTCTCTCTCTCTCTCTCTCTCTCTCTCTCTCTCTCTTGTTATCACTCTAAACCTCTTTAAAACACACACACAGACAAGCACACACACACACACACACACACACACACACACACACACACACACACACACACACACACACGGACGCACGCGCGCTGCCAGACGTAAAACTAATAGATTCTGCAATGTTGTGTTTGTTCGTTTGTGTGTTTGTTTAGCGAGTCCAGCATCCCAATGTACGGTTATTCTTTTGTTTCTCCTTCCCTCTCCTTCATTTCCTTCATTCCTTCCTTCTTCCCTCCCTCCTTTGTTTCCCTTCTTTTATCTCATTTCTCGTCATATTTTTTTTTTCTTCACTTTCATTATTCCACCATTTTCTTTCTCCCTTTCTCTTTATTTTTCTTCGTTATTTCCTTCTTTCCTCTTTCATTTCTCTGTTTCTCCTTCCATTTTCTTCATATCTTCCTTTATTCCTTATTTTTTTCTTTCCTTTCTCTCATCCTTTCTTCGTTTTCTCTCTTCCTTCTTTTCTTCATTCTTTCCTTCTTCCCTCCTTCCTTTATCTGTTCCTCTCCCATATTTAGTTCTTATTTTTCTTTCCTATTTTTATTTCTTCCCTTTCCTTCATTCCATCACTTTCTCTCCCTCTCCCTCCTTTTCCTAATCTATCTTTTCCTTTCTCTCTCTCTCTCTCTCTCTCTCTCTCTCTCTCTCTCTCTCTCTCTCTCTCTGTTTTTATCATGTTTCTTCTTTCTTTCTTTCCTTCCTTCTTTCATTCACTCCTTCCTTCACTTCCTTCGCTCCGAGAAATGAATGAATGAATAAATTGAATGAGCAAAAAAGAATGATAATCAGTGATGAATGATTGCTCTCTCTCTCTCTCTCTCTCTCTCTCTCTCTCTCTCTCTCTCTCTCTCTCTCTCTCTCTCTCTCTCTCTCTCTCTCTCGAATATTGATACAAAAATCTCAGCTAATAGTAGTAGTAGTAGTAGTAGTAGTAGTAGTAGTAGCAGTAGTGTAGTAGTAGTATTGGTGGTAATTGTAATAGTAGTGGTGGTGCTGGTGGTAGTATTATTATTATTATTATTATTATTATTATTATTAGTAGTAGTAGTAGTAGTAGTAGTAGTAGTAGTAGTAGTAGTAGTAGTAGTAGTAGTGGGCGAAGTAACCTCCATTACTACCCACGCCCCGTGATCCACGCCCGCGCCACGCCCACACACGCGCCGGGAGGAGGAGGAGGAGGAGGAGGAGGAAGAGGA